>NW_019417578.1:42218-57560 GCF_000390285.2 Anoplophora glabripennis
GATTGATCAATTAGTTACGTAGTTATAGACGATTCAATTTCGAGCAGGCCGAAGCGGCCGCGCTCTCTGCTTCCCCCACCACCACCGCCCGTACGATTTTCTTGAATTTCTCGCTTGCATAAATAACTTTACACGCGTTTTAAAGTAGGTTGCCAATGAAGAAAAGTATTGCAAACTTAGACCTGGTAAGTACTCGGAATACCAAAGGTATTTTTCGAATGGATGTCCCTGTACATTTAGTGTAAATGACTTTGATCCGGCTATGACTACGTAACTAATTGACAAATCGATCTGTTTTTTTTTAAATATACAACTTTCCAATAAATTTTAAAACCTGCTTTAAAAAATTTGATTTGATTGAATATTCACAAAGTTATTCTAATTGTTTATAAGTACAAAAATTCGACCAATGTTTAAACAAGAGCCAGAGCTCTCCTAATTGACCGATTCGAATTTTTCAAAAAACGTTTGAAAGATTGAGAGCCCTTGTATATGTGATTCAATTTTCAAGTATCTAAGTGATATTTTGTAAAATTTAATTACAAACATTTTTTTCCTCTTCTATTTTTGCCTAAAATCAACTCTTGAAAAGATACATAATTAAATAGGAAGAAAAATACATTTTTCGAATTTTTTTAACATATTGTGCTGCCAAAATTTAAGCCCACGTTTTTTTTATGCGCATATTCATTCATTTCTACTAATATTTGAAAGTCATAAAGCCAAAAATCCAGTGCGGTAGAAATACCAAATGAAGTAAAAGTAAACAATTATATATTTCTATTTTATAACGGTTTGACCATTACTATTAACAATAAGTTTTCTATTTTCTCACGTTGAATTGTTGGTTTCATTTCAGGAACCGTGGAGTTCAGGAAAATCATAGTTTTAAAATATCTTTCAATTTTAAAATAATCGTTTTAATAATTGTTTATCATCAATACCATTTATTATTACTTGAATAAACTTTATTTACAGCAATAACGAAATTACACGCGTAAAGGATAGCTTGTACATTAATAGTAAGTCTGACCGATTTTCTCCAAAAAATAGTCAAGCACATGTATGTAAAGAAAACATTACTTTAGCAGACGACACGATTTCGAAAGTTTCAGATTTTACGTATAAGGAAGATGGAAAACATGAAACTAACTTGTCACTGGACACATATCCTATTGGGTATCTAAATGAACAAAAATTAACTAATTTTATTGTGCTTAACAATATAATTTCTAGACATGATCCATATAATACTCCATTAAGGATTTCGAAAAAAGAACCTTTTACCAAAAAAGAAACAGTAAGACCTGGCCCTGCATTTTTATTTAACGAACTTGAAGTAACTTCGGTTAGTAGGTACTTAGGACTTGTAAATGTATACATATAATTCTATTTTTTATTCTAGAGGGATGCCAAAAAGGTTTCTTTTAATGAAAGTATGTCATATGGTCAAGCCTCAGAAAGAGTGGACAAAGAAAGAGAAACTTATACGCACGGTAATATAATTATTTTCAAGTTAAATTTTGTTCCATGAAAGATACTCATAATAAATATGGGTTTAGTTATTAACTCCACCTATACTACCAAGCCTCACATCTGATACTTCATTATTTGGTGATTTGGCATTTTTAGTCCCTAATTTTAAATAATAGATGCGACCTGCGCATTGGTGTCAGCTTAATTAAATTATTTCCGCAACTGTTACAAGATTTAATAATTTAATTGTGTGTAATAGGTACTTATTCTGAAACTTTGAGTAATTTGTTGAGGAGACAGGAGATAATTTTGAGTTATTAGTGTAGTATTTTCATAAAAGTTAAGTGAGGAAATATCAGTGTACTTTCAATTTGCTGTGTATGTTTTTGTTGTAGAAAAAATGAATCTAAAGTTCGTATTTTTGGTTTCGGTCCCTCCTCAATTCTATGTGCTAATTATATACAGGGTGTTCCACCTAAGAGGGAGGTCGTCTGTAACTCTGTAACAGTAAAATTGATAAAAAATTGGTTTTAATAAATGTTGTCTGGAATCATGTGGGCCATGTAAAGAAAATATTTTTAGCCTTACAGGGTGATCCATTTCGGGTAGGCGCTACATAACTTTGTTATTTTAAATGGAATACCCTGTATATTATTGCATTTTGAATTCCTTGGTTAATATTAGGTAGAGTTTATTAATGTACACGGTGTTTAAAACCGTTTTCAAGATGTTCAGTTGCTTATTAAAAAAATCACGATTTCAGATCTCTAAATGAGGCAAGATAGCATCTTCTAAACCGTAAGAGTTAGAAACCTGCAGTTTTCACAGTTCGTTTTGGCATAAACTACTTTATCTTATCATCTGTAAGCAAAACGTGTACGTTATTCAGACTCGGAAATACTGAGACCTACATTTAATAATCTTAAGTTAGAAAACTTTTTTTTTTTTTAAATGGAATGAGCCGTATTAATTGTCGTGGGTGAATGTAAAATTGAATGCCCTTTTGACTGTATAAGGTTGTCCATGCTTGTCTCTAACAGTCCAGAAAAATTAGGTTCTTTTCTAAAGTCCGAAAAAGTAACTATGTAACAGCGTCAAGAAGACCTTGCAAACCCACTTTTCAATAACATTTTCTAACTGTTACGGTTTAGATGCTATGCTCATTTAGACAGCTGAAATCGTGATTTCTTTCAAAAACAGCTGAATATCTCGAAAACGGTAAGTTTTAAACACCATGTATATTTCATAAACTCTACCTAATATTAACCAAGGAATTCAAAAATGCAATAATATACAGGGCGTTCCATTTAAAATAACAAAATTATGTAGCGCTCACGCGAAATGGAACACCCTGTGTTCCATTTCGCTGTAAAGCTAAAAATATTTTCTTTACATGGCCCACATGATTCCAGGCAACTTTTATTAAAATCATCTTCAGTGGAACAACTGTTACAAATTCTCTTCTCAGTACAGGGGTTCCGCAAACTGTAAGAGATACGAACTAGCTGAAATGAGGGCAAAGTTGAGTAATCAGGGGACCAAAATTATGTCTCTAAAAAATCAAGGCTAACATGATTAGTTTTCGAAATATTAAAAAAAAACGCAAATTTGGATATTCGTTTTTGTTTTATTTCAGCCTTGTTTGAGATGATATTGAAAAAAGAAGAACACTTTTGCGAGGCAACTTTTTGCCCACTATCGAATAACATAATCAATTTTTATATGTAAAGTTTCGTCTTTTCAGGACCATCATCAACTTCATATTTTTAAATATGAATCTGGAAATTTTATTACATTTTTTGCAAGCTTTCATGACCTCCAATACTGTATTGCCTCAACCCGATCCAGATTCAGACGTTTTGTCTCGAAAAATTTATCTTCAATGTATTAGTTCCAAATTTATCTAAATTTTTTATTTAGATTTCTACGTTTATTGAATTATCGTACACTTTAAGTGTCGGTAGACCTTGTGAAATCCACCTAGTTATTTAAACTATTACACCCTGTATATTATTGCAATCTTGGATTCTACGTTAATTATTAGGTGAATTTTCATAAAGGTTTGCTATTCTTAAAGTTAGCCGTTTTTGATACATTTAATTAAAAAAAAAAACACGGCCTAATTAAAAAAGATGTATATTTTATAATAATAAAGTTAGAGCGATAAAATTTATAGGTGACTAAACCTCTAAGCTTCCCTGTCATAATTTCAAAATGACTTAATTTCATACAGGGTGGTAGAAATTGAATGCCGAATTTAGTCAACTTTAAACTTTATTATTGTAAAATACACATCTTTTTGAATTAGGCAGTGCTTTTTTAATTTTTTTTGAAAAAAATTAAATATATCAAAATCGGTTAATTTTTATGAAAGTTCACCTAAAAATTGAAGTATAATCCAAAATTGCAGTAATATAGGGGGTTCCATTTAAAATAACGAAGATGACGTCAACTTCCGGTATAACCGTTAGGTGGACGCCATTATTTTAGTTGAGAAGGGTATGCCCGAAAACACTATTGCCCAAATTTTCAAAATTAAAATCGAAGTAGTCTGAAATATGTTTAATGTCTTGTCACCGTGGGTTAGATTATGCCATTTGATAGAGGGCAAAAATATGTCATGAGAAAGTATTCTATTTTTTAATATCACCTCAAAGAATACTGAAATGAAACAAAAGCGGATTTCTAAAACTTCGGTTTTTTTTTTCAAATATTTCGAAAACTAATCATATTAGCCTTGATTTTTGGGAGGCATAATGTTGGTCCCTTGATTACGCAACTTTGCCCCCATTTAAGCTAGTTCGTATCTCTTACCGTTTCCGAGATTCCTGTACTGAGAAGCGAATTTGTAACAGCCTGTATACAGGGTATCCCATAATAAGTGTGCAATACTTTAGCAATAGATTCTACGATCAAAAATATGTTTATTTTTTCCTGTAAACAAAGGTCCAAAAATGCTTCCTAAGGGAGCTACGCCAATTAATAAGGGCCTCATATTTTCCAAAATATTTCCAAAACCAGTTACCGTATCATTATGAATTTTGGTATGTTGGACACAATGAATATTCTAACGAACTACACGAAAACTGTTTAAAAATTTTAGTCAGAGGTGTCTTAGGCAGGGGAGCTCACAGGTAAAATGCGCCCCCAATTTTTTGCATGTTAATATTTTCAAATTTAAACTATGATAGATACGAGTTTTTCACAAAAAAATGTGTACTCTTGATTTACTTCGATAAAATACTTCGTTTTCGCGAAAAATTGATTTTAATGTTTTATTTTATAATCTCAAGAATGGAAAAGGATTACATGAATAGGTAGGTAGACCATGAAAACAAACGTTTGTTTACTTGAATTAATTTGACAGATTTTTTAAACTCAAATTTTTGCTTTTACTTTACGGTGCTGTATTGATATCAATCTAAAGAAAAAATTAAAAAATGCAAAATTTTAATAATCGCGTGCTATCCATCCATTTTGTGTATGGATTTTGTAATGCACTAACGGCACAAAGGGAGTACCAACGGCGATACCCGAATCGGAGGCAACCTGGACGTAGAATATTTTCTACGGTTCATAGACGACTAACGGAAAATAAATCTTTTAAAAAACTGCGCGGTCAAGGAAGCCCAACAAATGATTATAATTTTGAATGATGATCATCCTAATATCAGCATCCGCACAGTGTCAAGAGCCACTACTATTCCACGAACAACAGTACATAATGAGAAATGTAAGAAACGTGTATTAAAACTAATCCAAAGCTCTCATTTTAGCTTTTACTATCCAAGGTCTTTATCCTTATCAGAGGGTACAAAACTTGAGAAATAAAGATTTTATGCTTAGGATCGAATTTTCTCAGTGGATCATTAATAATGAAATCTTGCTTCCATTAATTCTCTGGACCTATGAGGTGATTTTTACCAGATATGGAGCTCTTAATTTTCACAATACCCACTGTTGGGCTAATGACAATCCAACGGTAGTTGGGCGTAATAATTTCCAACACAGCTTTTCAGTTAGTCTGTGGACGGGGATTATCATAATTAGTTTAAAGTTTAAATTTGAAAATATTGGGCGCATTTTACCCGTGAGCCCCCCTGCCTGATACACCCCTGACTAAAATGTTTAAACAGTTTTCTTGTACTTCGTTAGAACATTCATTGAGTGTCCAACATAACTAAAATTCATAATGATACTTTAACTGGTTTTGGAAATATTTTGAAAAATATGATCTCCTGAGGCCCCTTTTAGGGGGGCGTAGCTCCCTTATGAAGCATTTTTCGACCCTTGTTTATAGGAAAAAATAATCTTATTTTTGATCGTAGAATCTACTGCTAAACTATTGCACACTAATTATGGGACACCCTGTATACACACAGCGTGGAACAGCCAAATGGAATAAATTCAGTATCTCAATTATTGTACATATTTATATAGAGACGTATCCTGAGATACGTCTATTTTAAATTCTGAAATGGCAACCTGCATCATAAAAATTTCATCCTTAAAATTCGAGTGGCAGTTGCAACTTCTAATCTTTTAAATGTGGAAAGGGCTTGTGATTTGAAAGGTCTTTCCCTGTTCGAAGATGCTATGGTTTTCATATTTATTTCAAAAATTAGCAGTAAAAAAATTAATTCATCTACTTGACGAAATTCGTTACAGCAAACTAAAAAAAAAACTTAATTTCAACGTAGGAAATTTTTATTTTTAATAGTAATATTTTTATTCCAATACAAAGTATAGACCATGCGGTTAAAGATGGCAGACAATATCTTCCGAATGGCCGCCTCTGCTTCTGATGCAAATTATAATTAATTCTATTTAGAAAATTTTCCATAACTTCTTCACTTAACTGCTGTCCTATTTCGCCAATTACAATTCAGATATTTATAACGTTTAAGCGCTTCAATCGTTTTTGAAGCAACATTGTACACCTTATCCTTCACTTAACCCTATAGAAAGAAATTCAGCGGTGTCAAATCACATGATGGCCAAATATCTGTGACGCGAAATCACACATCCAAAAAACTGCTCACCCAATAAGGCTCTCTTTTGACGGTTTATATGGCACGTAGTCCTATTCTGCTGAAAATAAATGTCTTCCAGATTCAGTTTGTCAATCGTAGACCAAAAAAGTCAGCATATTTCGGCATCACAATCCGCTGACTGTAGCAGTAACGTCGACTTTTGATCTGACTGACCGAGAACGAGTTGGGTTATGATCATCAGTAATCTGCCCTATACATTTAAATTTAGCCACTAAATTCAGAACTGCTGTATGAAAACTGTGAACTTTGCTCAAAGAAATATCGATCCATCTTTATTAATCGCGTTGTTTATAAATATCGGCTACAAAATATGGCAGCTCCAGCTGTCACAATTAAGAAATGGTATGCAGTTTAAAATAAAACCTCTTAATAGAAAACCCTTTATAATCATATAGATGGAATATTTCAGGTTTTGAGTATTATTTTATTATTTCATTCTTTTGTTTTTATATAATACCTATATTAAGATTATTTTTGTTAATTTTCTTAATTTTCAGATTCCTTTCATCAAAATATTGATCGACTTGATTTATTTCTTAATAAGATAATGGAGTCCAGAGACGAATTGCTTGAAATTCATTGGTCACATTCAGGCCTATTTCACACTATAGTACGTTGTATTTTGTTATAGATTTTGTTATACCATAAAATATTTTAGATTTTTACTGACGAAGTTAAGCTAAGTTTGAAGAGATTGAAAATTCTGCTGAAAAGCATAGTCGAAATCTACAGTTTCGTGGAAATACCACTGTCTACAGAAAAAGATGACACTTATGAACGCATTGTAAAAATCCGATTTGACAGCTTAGATTTTCAGGGATTCACCAAGATAAGGTAACGATTAATTTAGAAACGTGTTAGTATAACCAATAATACATTGTTTTATACAGGAATGAAATTCCCCCTCACTGCGACTGTGATGTAAACTATATAGAGAGCAACTTTTAGGGTTTGTCTTTTAATATTCCCTCAAAATTACCCAGAAAATAGTATATTTCTTTCATATTACATCATATTTTAGTATATGATTTAGAAACAATGCGATATATAACAATAATTACAGGGCATGTAAAATTCTTTTGGTTACCCCATAGCCACCACTACCACTACGGACATGATAGGACATTATATCCGAACTTCCTCAATTGGCAGTTGGATCCAAAATGTTATATATAAATTAATTTTATTTGTGAAACTTTTATTAAATAAAGACGTGTAATGACTATGTAATAGAACTATTATGAAAATAACGGCATAATAACATAAATAAGGATATTATTACAACTGATGTTAAACATACGATATTTACAATTATAATTTGAATATTGCTCATTATTAATTACATTAAAAAAAAGATCCAATAGTTAATACATTTTTAAGCATATCAAAACGCATGAATTATATATCTAACAATTTGTAGCATTCAAATTAGACACTTTAATAAAATACATATTTATTGTTGTGTCCCCGTATCCTTGGCTAGGAAATTTTATACCATGCTGTATCGTGTAGGAACACAACCAGATATCTAGTTTTTATAACAACCAAAGTCCGGTCGTGCGCGCTTCACGCGGAGTAGGGCGAATATTAAATTCGAAAAAGAAACAGATGAACGGACAGAACTTCTTGAAACGCGGGTCAGAAATAAGTACGTGAAATCGTTCATTCAACCTGTGCCGTTGTAAAATTGCAACAGAATTATTAGAGTAGCCTCGATGCCGATATTTTGAACTGTACATCGTACATTACATCACCAGCATCCAATAGCTTTCCTAATAGTCAACTAAAAACTGTCAACTCGCCGGAGGTTGCTCCGTAAGTATAATTGCCGATCTTTTTTATTATTGCAGTTAGGTATACCGTGGTTTAAATATCCACAGGGCAAGTAAGTTAGGAGTAGGCGTGTACCGCGTTCGAGTCCCTCCGACCAGGTTTTACACCTGGTTATGTAATCAGCACGTGTCGCCCTGGGAGCCGTACTCCACACCTACACGATCCCCGTTGTCTCCACCAAGCCTGTTTGCTGCGTCTTCCCCGTGGTTTTCCACTACATAGACTTCCTAGACGTATTGGCATTTCGGCCGATCTGATGTCGTCAGTCTATTTGTCAGAGCCATTTCCGGGACCATGGAGCCGCCATTTTAGCTTGTGGATTGGACCACGTGGATAAGTCAGGTTTTATTTTATGAATAACCACAAGATTTTGATTTCCATGCCAAATTTTAAACCTATTTTGTTCACATGACGTAACAATATTTAAATTTGCCTAAATACTGGATGTCTGATTATGAGGTATATTTATGTATGAATGTGTATATTCTAACCGTCAGCATTTAAAATTATTTCATTATGTAAGGTACTTGTGATCACAAATAACCCACTATTTTGACACCGTTATAATATTATTTTACAATTATTCAACACAAAAATCTACATTTGAATGCTTCGTTAACCTTCACCTTTTTTTTGTCTTATTATATAGGTATACTGATTAAATGTAGTATTAACTTTAATGCATTTTTGTAGATTAATTTAGAAGGTATATTTCATACCCATTACTTTACTTCATTACATCAAGTATTAGTGTAGCCATTCTTCAGTTTGAATAGTTTCTAATAAAACTGTTTTTAAATTTTATGTTTTCTGGTTTTCTTTCGTGATGTCTGTAACTACCTCAACTCACCAATGTTATACTTTAAATAGATAAAAAAAAACATCTGTATTTTTGATATTGACATTTATCACTTTCATCAATATTTGTTTACTTATTTAAAAGTGATTGGCGCCCCTAGAAATAACCCTTAGATTGCATAATATATTTATTCCCTACTTGATGTGAATTAACACTTTTACCTTACCCACAACCTAGCCATAAAAGAGCTGCCGGTGCATAAAAACAAATAAAGTGTGGTAATCTAACAAATAAAGAATAATCTACGCCATAAATTTTAGTGCTTGCATTTCGATAATAAAACATGCACTCTGATCTGGGTATGGCTATCTAAATATTTAATAAGAAATATTATTGTAAACAATTTATACAAAAATTTTAAATTGTAAGAACTAATTTAATATATGAGATATACAGGGTGTAAGAAGTTTGACTGCCATTACTTCAGCATGAGATAGAGTTATCATAAATGAACAAAAAAGTTGTATATTACAGGGGCGTAAGATTAACAGTTTTCAAAATACAACGAGTATTAATATTGGGGAGTTTCATCACAAGGTGACAACAGCTCTTAACCTGGTGATGCACGCCATGTGTACACGTGACAGACTTGTCCTACGGAAAAAATGTAAGCAACTATTATTGTGAAACATTTAGTAAATTTCAAGACAATTGTTTTCCAGTTTTTAAATAAATAAAATAAAATGTATCGATTTTCTAGTACGAAGATAGTGTTGTGCTTAAATTTTAGCTCGAATTTTAGTAATTATGAATCTCTTAAAACAGGAACTTAACTTTTAATCAAATTACGTACTTGAAAAATATGTAATTAAAGTACCCAAAGATTCACTTCGCCCAAATAAACATACGTATTAAAAATAATTTAGGTATTTACCAAAAAACAAAATTCAGTAATTTTTAAACGCACAAGTACAAAACAAACTACAACACCTCAAAATGTCCACCACCATTTTCGATGCATGCACAACACCTTCGAATCCAATTTTCGCGCACTCGCTGGAAAACACCTCAAGAAAAGGAAATAGTAGTACTTAAAAAAAACTTCGATACAGTCGAATTCAGATACCAACTGAATTGCTATTGGTGGTTGCCCTTAGCACATAATAAAGCAACAATCAGAATGGCGACTCCTGTTTCAAATATTTGAAAAAACTTGTTCCCATATTTATTTAACCATACCCATGTACAGGTCTGGTCGAACTACACATGGAGGTGGTAGAAATGTAAACGCCCAGTTAAAGAATGCGAGCGCGGGCAAACAATTACATTGGGCTACTGGGCAATAAATCTCAGCTTTTGACAAGTGGTTGACAAATTGCCCAGCAGTGCAGTGCCGCAATGCGGAATTTGGTGTGATTTAGGTAATTTTAATTTTTTATAGGCATCTTCTATTAATCATTTAGCCATACCCATATACATGTCTGGTCGAACTAAACGTACAGGGGGTAGAAATGTATACGCCCAGTTGAAAAATGCGCGTGCGGGCAAAAGGCGTTACACACTGTTGCTCTGGTCGGCTACGTCATAAATTTTAGTTGTCGACAAGTCGCTTGGCAGTGCAGTGCATCAATGCGGAATTTGATGTGATTCATGTAATTTTAATTTATTATAGGCACCTTCTATTAATTATTCATATTACAATTGCGAAAGGGAGAAATAAGAGGGATATTTGGTTTACTAATATTATTACAACATGACATTTTGGAGACCTTTGAAACGGAACAAAACGAAATTTACCATCAATATAATAAAATTGTTTGAGGATATAAATAATTAAAATATGTTGTTAGTCAAATGAACATATAATAGAAATTTTCTACACATTATATACAAATTATTATAATTTTTTACCTTTAGCAGAAAATTTCTTTAGGGACGCCTATGAAACTCATTAAATTTTATTGCTCGGCTTTTTTATACATGTTCAACTGACTTCGGAAAGACTATACATTATTTATTATATTATAAAATGACTGATAAAAAGCAGGTGTGGTGAGTGCTGCTAGATTTTGCAAAAGCGGAAAGTTTTTTTAGATTTCCAAAAGAATGTGATAGGTAAGTAATTTAACGTAATGTTAATTTTTATATTAATAAAATATATAATAATATAAATAATATTTATATGATTAAGCACTTAATTTGGATTATAAGATACAAGTTTTATGTATTTTATTTCTTTGGAATTTTGTACATCGAATCAATAGCGCTATCGGAAAGGGTTATCATTATCAGTTATTATTTGGATTTGCCAACTCTATCTAAAAGGTGCATAATCGGCCACTATTTACAACTAGATTGATTACGCAATCTTTGGTCAGATACTTTAGGCACCGGCCGTTTAATTGAATTAAAGTTACCTAGTCCGGGAGCCAGCTGCAAACCGTTCAGTTATTTTCTAGATAAAAAATTTGAGTTTACATGACAGTTTTTACCCCAACTAAAGTCAGGCAGTGATATGAAACTCCTAGAACGGTAATGGTGGGTACCACCCTACCCTCCCACGCGTATGGAAACTCAAAAAATGTTGTAATCGTTAAAGGGACCAAACTCAAGTATAAGGCATTTGATGCTGTGTTTAGTCGATTAAAGCTAGTCAGCTGGCTCATTGATGGTAATTAGTACGTCAGCTGACCGTCGGAACAGGTGAGATGAAAAAATAATTGAAAATTATTTTTTATGTACTGAAATTGAAATATATTGTAACTTATAATGCATACAGGGCCATAAAAATAGTCAGCTGGCCAATCGTTGGTAATAAGATCGTCAGCTAAGGCAATCAAATCCCCTGCGGCAGCCCGCTCGGGCGCCCATCGAATGATATGTTTTTCGCATTAACCGACTACTCGTTTACCCATGAACCGCCAGCTGACTATGTTTTTTGCTTTGTGTACACAATAAACTATCGTTTGGACCCATTTTTGACTGATAAAAATTTTTTTCCTACAAAATACGAGCAAAAAATCACTCATGTTACGTTGCAACCAGCGGATTTACCTGTATATTTCTCTCGACTTATAACACTATTTTATATATTTTTAATCAATTGCATTTTTATAATCATTAATATACAAATTGCAGGTTGTGATTTTAATGCAACATTTTTCCGTAAAGGAAAACAACATCCTTACAGTTTGTTGAAAAAGTCTGAAAAGTATATGAAAGGTTTTAGCAATATTTCTAATATCGAGGAATTAGACAATACATTTATAGTCATGCTGCAATTTGTATGTGAAATGTATTCATTGAAAAAAATGAAAACAGTAAATGAGGCAAGAGCAGCTTTATTTTCGCGAAAATATAAGCCGTCAGAAAAAAAAACTTTGGCCGATATTATAGCAGCAAAACCTGTCGACGCATCATTATTACCACCTTGCGCATCCGAATTGTATCAGCATTTCTTACCATTGTTTTACATCGCAGATGTTTGGATACATGCTCACGAAAAAGTTCCAGTATCAGGGATTCCAGAAGAGCGAGGTTGGAAAGAAGTTCAAAATAAATTTGTTTTCAACTGGTTTGAAGGAGACCAGCTGCCAGCGACAATAGACGATCTAAAATTGGACAAAGACACCAATAATATCAATGGTAAATAATGTAACACTAATTTATAATAAGACTATTGCTTTTTAAAGATAATATATCTTCTCGAATTATTTTTATGTTATTTAAATATTACTATTACATTTTTCAGATAGCAACGAAGACCTTCTCGACGAAGATCCCGAACATTCCAGTGATGAAGAGTNGTTGCGGTGGAAACTGTTCGTCAATTGTTGCGCATTCTAAGTGGAAAGACCAAAAAAAATCTGCATTCTCATAAGATTCTGTTGTAAATCGTGAAAAATTATTTTATTAATATCTCGTCTCGTACATGCTACATTTTCGCTCTCCCCTCCGCTACCTGTCAGTGCTCAGTCTCATTTCTGTCCTCAGTTACTCTCGCCGATAGCCTCTCGTCAGTTAAGAGTCTACCTCCGGTCAGTTTAGGGGTGCTCATTTTATGTAATACTGTACACGTGTACATACCGTAATCTGTTTGTAAATATTATTTTCAAACTAACATGTTAAATTCATAACTAAAAAAAAAATAACAACATAAGATCATTTCCAATCATGTTCTATACTACTGCTATTGCTACTACTATCAATAAATCACACTTATTATTCATTAAAAACATATTTTATTCTTTATACCTACTATATATTATAATAATTTCAATGAACGCTTCGTGAAAAAAGCTAATTCAATGAAAATTCAATTAAGACGCGAATCAGTCCGATGCACAATCATGAATATTCACGTAATTACAAGGTTATGCAAAAATTTTGAGTAGCTAAAACAGGTTTAAATGATAGTATCTTATGTGTACAGTATATGTACAGTACAGTACATGGGTAAAAAAAGTGTGTCCGTCGAGAGAAATATACAGGTAAATCCGCTGGTTGCAATGTAACATGAGGGATCATTTGCTCGTATTTTGCAGGAAAAAATTTTTTATCAATCTAAAATGGGCCCAAGTGATAGTTTATTGCGTATACAAAGCAAAAAATATTGTCAGTTGGCAGTCGTCGGGGAAAAAAGTCCGTCAGTCGAGAGAAATATACAGGTAAACCCGCTTGCCGCAACGTAACATGAGGATCTTTTGCTCGTATTTTGTAGGAAAACAATTTTTATCAGTCAAAAATGGGTCCATCTTATTACCAACGATTGGTCAGCTGACTATTTTTATGGCTCTGTATGCACTATAAGTTGCAATATATTTCAATTTCAGTACATTTTTATGTACTGAAATAATTTTCAATTATTTTTTCATTTCACCTGTTCCGACGGTCAGCTGACGTACTAATTACCATAAATAAGCCAGATGACTAGCTTTAATCGACTAAACACAGCATCAAATGCCTTATACTTGAGTTTGGTCCATTTAACGATTACAAAATTTTTTGAGTTTCCAGACGCGTGGGAGGGTAGGGTGGTACCCACCATTACCGTTCTAGGAGTTTCATATCACTGCCTGACCTTAGTTGGGGTAAAAACTGTCATGTAAACTCAAATTTTGTATCTAGAAAATAACTCAACGAATTCTGCAGCTGGCTCCCGGACTAACCGTTTAAGTAATGAATTTTTTCGGGTTTTCTTCGTTAGTAATTATCAGATCGGATCGATCGACCTCTCGTTTTAATCATATTTCGATTCTCTACAAATTGTCTCTGTATAGTATTCAGATTGCTTCGTTAGTTTAGGTCTTATAAGCGAAAAACTAAAAAAAATTATGCGTTTATTTTACTGAAAAATGTTTATAAAAATTAATTAATGGTAAATTGAAATAGGAAACAAAAGAGCATATATCTACAGATTGTCTTTTATATGATGGCACAGTCCGTTTGCTACAAATATTTTTGTCAGAAAATCACTTATTTAATGCTCTATTGATTGGCCTATAATAGTACGGTATGAAGTTAACATATTCCAGTCTGAAATGGATTGAGACAAAATAGTATAGAATACTAAGAATGATTTTGAATTTGTCGTAATAAAACCTAAAGCTTTAGAAGCTGTGTTGGTTATACTACAGAATGATAGTTTAGCATCAAGTCTTTAATATGTCTTTAATAGACCGGAGTGAAAACAGCAGCCAAATTTGGCAGCTCAATTCTACGGAAACAGCCGAGTCCACATAGGCGTCGTAGTTAGCAAAGTGGGGGCATGGGAATTGTCCGTGGTGCGAGCGTCCGCAGGAACATTGAATGCGAGTCGCAATTTTAAACTTTGAAAGTCTCTATAACGTCAGAAAGAATTTTTATGGCATAACACCGCATTTAACATAAACGTAAGAAAGTATAGCGCTAAGACACCCTATCTTTAAAAATTATTATGATGCCATTGACATGTAGCTAATACAGAATAATAAAGTACAAGTCAAATAGCATTGGTTTATAAAGCATAAGAAAAATCAATAAAAATCGTGTTGCTCATAAAGCACCACTGTCAGGCCGTCAGAGGGATGAAAACACCCCATCCTGAAAAATAAATAATTTCTAACTCCGATATTACTCATACTGCCAGGATGAAATTAATACGGCACAAAAAGGAACTTAATACAAGTAGAATAGCACAGA
>NW_019417578.1:60985-61629 GCF_000390285.2 Anoplophora glabripennis
GAGGTCAATGACCTCCAAACAGCATTGCGTCATTCTTATCTGGTATTGCAGCATTCGAGATCAAGTTTCTACAAGTTCAGACCTGTTTTTTAGCATAAACTGTAACCTGATATATTATTTCCTTTAATACTGCCACGCTAGCATAAACTTTAACCTGATATATTATTTCCTTTAACAGCATTGCGTCATTTCTATCTGGTATTGCATCATTCGAGGCCAATGACCTCCAAACACCATTGCGTCATTCTTATCCGTTATTGCATCATTCTAGACCAAGGTCACGTTAGGGTCATCGACCTCTGGTCGTCTGGAGTCAGGGTCAAGTCAAGGTCATGACCTCTGGTCGTCTGGGGCCAAGGCCACGTCAAGGTCAAGTCAAGGACATGACCTCTGACCGTCGGGGGTCAAGGTCACGTCATAGTCATGTCAAGGTCATCGACCTCTGGTCGTCTGGGGGTGAGGTCACGTCAATGTCATGTCAAGGTCATGACCTCTGGCAGCCTGGGGTCAAGGCCACGCCAAGGTCAAGTCAAGGACATGACCTCCGATCGTCGGGGGTCAAGGTCACGTCATGGTCATGTCAAGGTCATCGACCTCTGGTCGTCTGGGGTCGAGGTCACGTCAATGTCATGACCTCTGGTAGC
>NW_019417579.1:0-26522 GCF_000390285.2 Anoplophora glabripennis
GGACCCAATTTCCATAAGATTTGTGCGGGGTCCTTTAACATGGCTTTGGAATTTGGCAACAAGATTATGTTCACCGATGAAGCCACTTTATTGCTTCATGGATTTTATAATAAACAAAATTATCGATATTGGTGTCAAGAAAATCCTCACTGAATAGGAGAAACTCGAACCTAGTGACCAGAAAAAATTAATGTCTGCACAGGTATTGATAGGAACCTAACTACCGACAAATATCTTAATTTGTTGAGAGAACAAATTGTACCTGCCTTGGAGGCCCTAAGTCCAATTCATCAAATGTGGTTTCAGCAAGATTCCTCCACATTATGGAAGGGCCGTAAGAGAATATCTAAATGAAATGTTTCCTGCAAGGTGGATAGGTCGCGGAGGTGCCATTAAATGGCCAGCAAGGTCACCCGATATCAATCGATGTGATTATTTTTTGTGGGGTTACTTAAAAATATAGTCTACAAAGAAAGACCAGTAGATCTGGAAGATCTTAAAGCGAGGATCAGAATCGAGCTACACGGCAAATTCGACGCCACACGTTGGCAAACTTGAGTGATTCGTTTTTAAAGAGACTAAGAATGTGCCTGAACAATAATGGATGTCATTTTAAACATTTAATGAATTAGTTCACATCCGTTCCATTTTTTCATTTATCCTATTAAAGTTAGCTTAAAGCGTTGATCTTTTGATTTTTTGACTCCTTACTTATGACATAAAATAAAATTATAAAAATTGAATTTACTGTATTTTTTTCTTATGTGACCCCATTAAAATTGTATTGTATCGTATTTAGGAAGATCCAATGTATTAATTTTCACCAAAAAAAGTATATGGTGCCGTTTAAAAAAATTAAGTCGGTTACCTTGGCAACCACATTTTTTGTGCTACGAAAGATTGCTTGATATCACTAAAGGGAAATAATTTCCCGTTTTTTATTAAAACATGTTTTTGATATGACGAATATTTTAAGAAATATAAGCAATATTCCACAATTTGTATCCACACTGTATATATTTTTTTTTGTGTTTGACAAATAAGTACATGCTTATAAAAATGTTCTATAAATTATTTTTTGTGTATAATATTTTTTTAAAAACTTGAGGGAAACCTATTTTTGAAGAACTTATTTCATATCAGAGGTCAGGGGAAACATTCATCTTTAGGTATAGAAAACCCTGGAAAGTCAGGGAATTCAAGTGTTCAAAAGCACTGGGAACCCTGATGTTATTTGTTACATGTTTTTCTTATATTTACTTATAATATAGGTTTAATATTTTTTTCTGTATTTCTCTATATTGTAATTATTCTTTGTACTCCCATTCCATAATTGGAATTTCGTTTCTGTGGAATGGTGTAACCAAAATAAATAAAACACGACACCAGAAAACACACACAAATAACCATTACTAAAAACCCCAACTCAACCCCAGGACCATCCTACACCGACAGACAAACAAACAACACAACACTTCACCCAACACAAACATGACCCCCCTCAACCAGGCGCAGCGGCCCTAATTGACGCAACGATGCGTCCAGTTGATGACCATGGTGTCGAACATGTAAAAATTGTTCAAATTCTATTGCTCGTCGACTTACCAAACCTTCCTCGCTGAGAATTTCATCCTGGAACCTTGACGGGTTGCTTGGCAGAAAGTTGGAACAGGTGGACATCCTAAATTAGATATACAGATTTGATCCGGAACACCACCAGTGGTTCTTTACTATGAGTGCAACGCCACCCCGGATGGGGTATCTGTCTTTTCAGTAAATGTCATAGTCGCGAAGGAAGATTCGGAAGCTCTCGCTGAGTTTGGTTTCCTGGATAGCCATCATGTCTACAGTGTGTACAGATTTGATCCGGAACACCAATGTAGAATTTTACAGGGTGGGGCGATTTTCATGTCAATTTTTTTCAGAGTAGGGAATACATAGACACGTATGGGACATATTTCTAAGCAGATAATGTTATCTTGTGGCTTTCTATGATTTTTTTAATAATGATGTTTTTGGAAAATTGTACTAGGGATTTTTTTATTAGAAATTTGACAACACTGCGTTATTCAGCACCATTTAAAATCCAAATATTTCCTTTTTCAACTAAACCACCTTGTAGTTCTATACATTTTTAATCCTTTTTTTATTCTGTTTAGATACGTTTAATAACGTTTCTTCGTTAATCTGATTACAAGCTTATGTAATTCGAGCACACAGTTCTTGAAGATTACGTGATCGATTCCTATACACAATGTTTTTCAAATGTGCCCATAGAAAAAAATCTGCTGGTGTAAGATCAGGTGTTTTTGGTGGCCAGTTAATTAAATTAAAAATTTGGATCTTGCATATAATTTCCTTGTGCCCAGAGACAGAACTCCAACCTCCTCTCTGCATCACCTGCTTCTAACGTGTGCAGGTATTGGACTTTAAATGGCCTACTATTTCTTTAAATGATTCCAAACTGTCATCCAAAATCCCTAATACAATTTTCCAAAAACATCATTAAAACAATCATAGCATGCCATGAGATAACATTATCTCCTTAGAAATATATCCCATACGTCCCTACTGCACTCCCTACACTGAAAAAAATTGATATTAAAATCGCCTCACCCTGTAAAATTCTACACTGGTGTTCCGGATCAAATCTGTACACACTGTAGACATGATGGCTATCCAGGAAACCAAATTCAGCGAGACCTTCCCAATCTTCATTTCTGACTATGACATTTACTGACAAGACAGATACCCCATCCGGGGTACTCATAGTAAAGAACCACTATCCGCTGCAGGGGCCCTAAACTCAAATCACCGAGACCGTGATGATAGCGGTGAGATGGCTACAGCATGGATACGTTGCGGTGGTGTCCTGTTATCTCACCCCTGACTCCCAATACTTGACACAGATCTAGACCAAATTCTATCCTGTCCCCAGACGATTGCCATCGAAACTTCAACGCGAAGTCCCCCATATCCTACAGCAGAACCACGACACAAGAGGGTGGACCCTGCTGAACAACCAAAACGCATACTACGACATAACAGTACTCGAACCCACAGAAATGTTCTACAGACCCATCAGCCTCCCCAACGTATTAGAGATAGCCATCCTAAAATCCATCCCGCTAATTGCCCAAATATCCATTGAATACGAAGGGTTTATCGCCCACAATTCAGTTACGTTGGATTTGGAGTGGATACAAATATGAGAGGGCGCCTTCACGAGGAGGTTCACTGACTGGGGGCGTTCCCGAGCAGAATGCAAAGGAGCACCCCGCTCCCCATCATTGAAACCACCCATGACCTGGAGGCAGCAGTCCTTTCACTAGAGACAGACATTAAAAACACACTGTTGCAAACCACGACAGAGACAATAGTCCCCCGACTGAAAACTCTAGGGGCGTGCCACACCCACATCCCTCAACCAAACACGACTGAAACCTACTAAACAAACGGGTGAAAGTAGCCCTGGATGAGCAGGCTCAGGAAAACTGGGCCAGACACTTGGAATCGATGGATCCTCAAGACAACAGCCTCTGGAAAACGCAGAGGGCCCTGCGACTGCCCGCCCCACGCATAATTCCCCCAATCCACGTAAGTAGGGGGGTCGATGCTTTTGCCGACAGCCTGTAACTGCGGTGTAGACTGCCCCAGCTGCCCGACGAGGACGAGGAAGTCGATGTGGCGGCCAGGGGCGCGGGCCGACGCGTCAGCAGAAAGGCAGACAATGACATCATCCAGCCAGCAACCCTAGACCAACTCAGACAAACAATACGACACTTAAGAAACAGAAAAGCCGGACCCAACCAAATACACAAGATTACACTAAAAAGACTATCACACATCATCATGGTCTCATGTCTCTATTCAACATAACAAACGCCACACTTAGACTCAGACATTTCCTTCATGCTGGAAAACAGCAAACGTAATACTTATCTCCAAACCCAACAAATGACCTTTTCACATTTACCGACACTGACACCGGCACATCAGCACAGCACCGATACCGACACGATATCGGCAGAATATTTGAACATATGCAACAACACGGCACATGCAGTTGCCGTGTTGTTGCATATTGTCTTTTTCTTTTCACCTTCAGATAATTGTTCATATCCACCCTCCAAATACTGATATATTTCCAGCCAACTTTTGTTCTGCAGAATTTTGTTTTTGTTATTTTCATTGGTTTTATCCCAAATACAGGGCTTAGATTCCAGTAATTGAATTAGTGTTATTATATCGTATTTAAAACCGGCCATTTTTGTTAGTTTTAACCAAAAAATTCCACACCACTGACAAAAATCAAATAAAAATATTTAAAAAACCGCCGACGACGCAAATGGAGTGACTCGCGCCATTATTCTATGGCTAGAAATTGGCCTCAATGATTTGGGATCGAGGGGGATTATCCCTCTTTATCCTGCCTCATCTCGTGTAGGCCTGGACAGCCTTCGTAGGTGGGCCCCATCCGTCGTCTACCCCGACCGCAAATGCGGCCGGTGTAGGCGCTTTGTGGGACCTCCTTTTGTCCTGGCTGGGCCCCGCCGGCTAGGGCCCTTTCTTCTGGCGCTCTTCTTGCTTCGCCGGCTCGTCTGTGTAAACCCCGGGGGTAGTGTCATGTTTATGTGTGGTATGGTTGGGTAGGGTAGTGCGGCTATGCAGCCTGGGATGCGCTTTGCTAAGGTGGCCCTTAGGCTAGCGCGGGAGGGGAGGGGTAAGGAGGGTATGGGGGGTGTGTATGTGTGTGTGTGTGTGTCGTTGTCTTCGTTTCTTGATCCTGGCTGTCTCTGAAACAGAAAAGGTTAGCGGGCAGGGGGGGGGGTCATTGGGGTGGTCACCCAGGGTCAAAAAGTTGGTGTCTAGGTCTTTTGTGTTTGTCGGTCACGTCGGGTACGTAGTCAACGGCTTGCCTGAGGAGGGGATTGTCATGTCTAGCGGCTACGTCAAATCGTTTCTCCGCGTTTTGTCTTATTGTCTGTGTAGCGTTTGTGTATTGTAAGTCTCGTAATATGTCAGTGTTTCTTACGTACCAGGGCGCGTCGGTGGCCGTGCGGAGGGCTATGTTTTCCACAGCCTGTAATGACTTTAAGTGGCTTTTTGCCGCGTGACCCCACGCCGTGGAGGCGTAGGTTAGCTGCGGTTGAAGTACCACCTTGATAAGCGTTCGCTTATTCCTTAAACTGAGGGTGTTTCCACCTTTGAGTAAGGGATAGAGCCTAGCCCTGGTGGTCTTCGCTCGCGCCACCGTCTCCACGATGTGCGGTTTCCACGTGAGACGCTGGTCCATCGTCACGCCCAGGTATCGTGTTTGTCGATTCCAGGAGATAGGTTCCTGGGATAGTGTCAGTCTGTCGAGGTTTTGTGGGATTTTTCGTTTGGTAAAAAGGATAGCCGAACTTTTGTTGGGATTAATTTTGACTTTCCACCTGTTGCACCAGGTTTCAAGTTGGTAAGGAGTTTTGGAGGAGGGAGACGGAATATCTAGGATCTACGGATTGGGATGTGATTGTCAGGTCGTCGGCGTATAAGTATAATGGAGTGACTGCTGCTCGCCGACACGTAGTTGCCTGTCACGACGTGATACCGATATATCGACGAGTGTGAAACCACAGATTACGCATCCACCGACATCGTTGTCCTGCCGGTGTCGTGTGGGTCAGTGTGAAAATGGCCAAAGCACCTTCCCGGCCAGCTACCGATGGTTGGGGTTGACGACGGATAAGGCCCACCTTCACCTTACAGCGATGAGGCAGGGCAAAGAGGGTTAGTCCCCCTCGGTCCCATATCATTTAGGCTATAGACAACGCTAATCAATACCGGCGGGGCGCGAGCTGTATAAGCAGCCGTTCCGTAGGTACTTCACGATGCATGCGCATCGACACCGCTGCTATAAACGAAGACGAGGAGTTCGAGATAGTGGCTGAGCGCGCGGCCCGACGCGTCGACAGAGAGCCAGACAATGACATAATCCCCCCCGCAACACCTGACGAACTAAGACTGACAATACGCAGACTTAAAAACAGAAAAGCCCCCGGACCCGACAATATACATAACACGACACTTAAACGACTACCACACAAGGGCCTCATGGCCCTACTAAACATAACAAACGCGACACTCAGACTAAGACACTTCCCTACCCGCTGGAAAACAGCAAACATAATCCTTATCCCAAAACCCAACAAAGATCACACCATCCCATCCAACTACCGGCCCATTAGCCTGCTCCCGGCTATGAGCAAAGTGGTAGAAAAAATTATCCTAACCCGTCTAAGAACCCACTCCCAAGAACTGCAAGTCATTCCAGACGAGCAGTTCGCCTTCCGACCCAATCACTCCACTGAACTCCAAATCCTTCGCCTTACCGAGCACATCACGGCGGCCTTCAACAGGGGACAGTACACTGGTGCTGTCTTCCTGGACGTCGCAAAGGCCTTCGATACGGTTTGGCATGAAGGCCTACTGATGAAAATGCTCACCAACCAATATCCCATATCCTTTACCAAACTCATAAAATCCTACCTACACCACCGAAAATTCCGCATCCAAATCCAAGATTCCCTTTCCACCACCCGTCCCATGGAGGCCGGTGTCCCCCAGGGCACCGTCCTGTCCCCACACCTATACACCATTTACAACTCCGACATCCCACATCCCCCCAACACCAACATATACTTATACGCCGACGACCTGACAATCACATCCCAATCCGTAGATCCTAGATATTCCGTCTACCTCCTCCAAAGCTCCTTAGACCAACTTGAAACCTGGTGCAACAGGTGGAAAGTCAAAATTAATCCCAACAAAAGTTCGGCTATCCTTTTTACCAAACGAAAAATCCCACAAAACCTTGACAGACTGACACTATCCCAGGAACCCATCTCCTGGAATCGACAAACACGATACCTGGGCGTGACGATGGACCAGCGTCTCACGTGGAAACCGCACATCGTGGAGACGGTGGCGCGAGCGAAGACCACCAGGGCTAGGCTCTATCCCTTACTCAAAGGTGGAAACACCCTCAGTTTAAGGAATAAGCGAACGCTTATCAAGGTGGTACTTCAACCGCAGCTAACCTACGCCTCCACGGCGTGGGGTCACGCGGCAAAAAGCCACTTAAAGTCATTACAGGCTGTGGAAAACATAGCCCTCCGCACGGCCACCGACGCGCCCTGGTACGTAAGAAACACTGACATATTACGAGACTTACAATACACAAACGCTACACAGACAATAAGACAAAACGCGGAGAAACGATTTGACGTAGCCGCTAGACATGACAATCCCCTCCTCAGGCAAGCCGTTGACTACGTACCCGACGTGACCGACAAACACAAAAGACCTAGACACCAACTTTTTGACCCTGGGTGACCACCCCAATGACCCCCCCCCTGCCCGCTAACCTTTTCTGTTTCAGAGACAGCCAGGATCAAGAAACGAAGACAACGACACACACACACACACACACACACACCCCCCATACCCTCCTTAACCCTCCCCTCCCGCGCTAGCCTAAGGGCCACCTTAGCAAAGCGCATCCCAGGCTGCATAGCCGCACTACCCTACCCAACCATACCACACATAAACATGACACTACCCCCGGGGTTTACACAGACGAGCCGGCGAAGCAAGAAGAGCGCCAGAAGAAAGGGCCCTAGCCGGCGGGGCCCAGCCAGGACAAAAGGAGGTCCCACAAAGCGCCTACACCGGCCGCATTTGCGGTCGGGGTAGACGACGGATGGGGCCCACCTACGAAGGCTGTCCAGGCCTACACTAGATGAGGCAGGATAAAGAGGGATAATCCCCCTCGATCCCAAATCATTGAGGCCAATTTCTAGCCATAGAATAATGGCGCGGCGCGCTGCTATAAGACTACTGAAGGTGCCGATAGTGAAGAACGGCGAAAATTTTGGAAGCAATGGATGTGCCCAGTTGCAAGGACCACTACGGAATGTCTCAGAGGATCACCATTATCTGAGGAATGATTACGTTCGTAGCGGCCTTAGACTCAATAAGCGCTGAAAAGATCAGGGTGGGTTTAGGGGTTTTAATAGCGGGTCCTTTTCCACAGAATCTAGCCCAAAACAACAAGGGCAAATCAAAGTTTCATAACTAAGACTAAGAAAGTAAAAAGTAATTTTGAAATTGGCAGCGACCAAGTACACGGGCCATAGCATAACAATCCGAAAAACTATTGTACTGTAAAAAAAATTATATGACAGCAAGTAAAATTTAGAATTTTGAATAATTATTCTGTTGAATTAAAAAAGCAACTTGTAACTCTTTCAAATTAAGTAGGCATTGTCAGGAACAAAAAAATATTTTATTTTGTTGGTAAATTGAATTTTTCTTATAACATCAAAAAATTTCATTCGTTTTGTTCAGAACTAAAATCTATGTCACTGTACCAAAGGGCCCGTCCCAAACCTTATGGGATATGGCTTCCGGTTAAATTGGCTGAATTTTTTATATATTATGGGTTCTGAGAAACCTACCAAACCACAAGCAGGCTAACCCACATAACCCTAGAAACAGCGAGTTTAGTTACTTATTTTTCTTGAAATAATTAAATTCCACATCACAAGCATGCTAACCCGCCTACCGCCTGTCCCATCTAATCCCTAGAAATCATCTCTACTAAACCACAAGCAGGTTAACCCATCTAACCCTGCGAACAGCGAGTTGAGTCGCTTATTTTTCTTGAAATAATTAAATTCCACACCACAAGCATACTAACCCACCTAATTCCTAACCCACCTAGCGCTTAGAAACCACCCCTACAAAACTACAAGCAGGCTAACCCACCTGAGAACAGCGAGTTTAATTGCTTATTTTTCTTGAAATAATTAAATTCCACACCATAAGCTGGCTAACCCATGTAGCCCTTAGAAACCACCCCTACCAAACCACCAGTAGTGGTTTGTGGTAGCTCGTAGTGCGGAATTTAATTATTTTAAGAAAAATATGTGACTAAACTTGCTCTTCCCAGGGTTAGGTGAGTTAGCCTGCTTGTGGTTTGGTAGGGGTGGTTTCTAGGGGTTAGGTTGAGATAGGGAGTAGGTGAATTAGCATGCTTGTGGTGTGGTTCAAATTTCAAACCAAATGAGTCTCGATCTTGGTAGTTTGTGTAGTTTTGTGTTTTGTAGTCTGTCTCACTCATTTGTATTGTGCAATCTATGTGCCGGATAGTTATATTATTTACTTTTACTTAACACAATATTGTTAATTATTTTAAAAAGTGTACTTCCTGTAGTATGGCTACAGAAGCTGGATTTGTCCAAGGGCAATCTGCAATTTCAATTAAAAATAAAATTACAATAATTTTTTTGTCTTCCGGTATTTTATTGTGGTGTAATACAGTTATCAATGCACATGACTTTTGAGTTCAATAAAAAATATTTGTAAAGTAAATAATCACTTCTTACCCTCTTCCTACATGCCACCATTCTATGGCTAGAAATTGGCCTCAATGATTTGGGATCGAGGGGGATTATCCCTCTTTATCCTGCCTCATCTAGTGTAGGCCTGGACAGCCTTCGTAGGTGGGCCCCATCCGTCGTCTACCCCGACCGCAAATGCGGCCGGTGTAGGCGCTTTGTGGGACCTCCTTTTGTCCTGGCTGGGCCCCGCCGGCTAGGGCCCTTTCTTCTGGCGCTCTTCTTGCTTCGCCGGCTCGTCTGTGTAAACCCCGGGGGTAGTGTCATGTTTATGTGTGGTATGGTTGGGTAGGGTAGTGCGGCTATGCAGCCTGGGATGCGCTTTGCTAAGGTGGCCCTTAGGCTAGCGCGGGAGGGGAGGGGTAAGGAGGGTATGGGGGGTGTGTATGTGTGTGTGTGTGTGTCGTTGTCTTCGTTTCTTGATCCTGGCTGTCTCTGAAACAGAAAAGGTTAGCGGGCAGGGGGGGGGGTCATTGGGGTGGTCACCCAGGGTCAAAAAGTTGGTGTCTAGGTCTTTTGTGTTTGTCGGTCACGTCGGGTACGTAGTCAACGGCTTGCCTGAGGAGGGGATTGTCATGTCTAGCGGCTACGTCAAATCGTTTCTCCGCGTTTTGTCTTATTGTCTGTGTAGCGTTTGTGTATTGTAAGTCTCGTAATATGTCAGTGTTTCTTACGTACCAGGGCGCGTCGGTGGCCGTGCGGAGGGCTATGTTTTCCACAGCCTGTAATGACTTTAAGTGGCTTTTTGCCGCGTGACCCCACGCCGTGGAGGCGTAGGTTAGCTGCGGTTGAAGTACCACCTTGATAAGCGTTCGCTTATTCCTTAAACTGAGGGTGTTTCCACCTTTGAGTAAGGGATAGAGCCTAGCCCTGGTGGTCTTCGCTCGCGCCACCGTCTCCACGATGTGCGGTTTCCACGTGAGACGCTGGTCCATCGTCACGCCCAGGTATCGTGTTTGTCGATTCCAGGAGATAGGTTCCTGGGATAGTGTCAGTCTGTCGAGGTTTTGTGGGATTTTTCGTTTGGTAAAAAGGATAGCCGAACTTTTGTTGGGATTAATTTTGACTTTCCACCTGTTGCACCAGGTTTCAAGTTGGTCTAAGGAGTTTTGGAGGAGGGAGACGGAATATCTAGGATCTACGGATTGGGATGTGATTGTCAGGTCGTCGGCGTATAAGTATATGTTGGTGTTGGGGGGATGTGGGATGTCGGAGTTGTAAATGGTGTATAGGTGTGGAGACAGGACGGTGCCCTGGGGGACACCGGCCTCCATGGGACGGGTGGTGGATCTTCCTACATAAATAATTTAAATTTTATAACTGCAATTTGAATAAATGTTTTTGACAGTTTATAATGGCACAAGCACACACATGATCCATTATAGAAATTAAATTATTGTCAACACAAGCATATGGTAGCAGTATGTTAAAAATTTTCTTTTGAAGCAAAATTTATTTAAAGTGAAGAAAATTATTATAAAAGTATGTTTCTATATCTAAAACCCCTTTAAACTTAACTATTAATATGTAATTAATTATTGAAATATTGAATATAATTAGTAATTCAGTAAATCAATGTTATCGCCAAAATGGTTTGAATACAATCTTTGCTTTAGGTATCCCCATAAGAAATAATTTAATGGGAACAAGTCGGGTTGAAATATTAGTTTTTGCTATCTATTTCTGCCAAATGAAAATTATTGAGAATTTCCAAATACGAATTTTGATTAAGATTTTCTTCTAAAATGTAAGAACCAATTATTTTATTATACATTACACCCGACATTTACTTTTTTTAAATTTTTGACTATTGATATCAATCAAAAATTTGGATTATCTTTAGCCCAGTATCTACAATTTTGGGAGGAAACCACGCCATTCATCACCTCATTGTTAAACAAAATCCAAACGACGACCATCTCCATCAAGCAGTTTATGATTAAACTCTGGATGGAAAGATTTTGTTTATACTAAAATGAGATCTTGATGTTTTCTTACCTTTTTCTGAGTGACATCTTTGGATTGTCTTGTTTAGAGTTCATAACTACAACAGTAGCAGCTTCGTTATCATTGTATCCTTTTTTATCTTTTTAATATTCTTTACATCAGCAGGTATCAAATTTTATAATTAGCTTGTGAACTGTTCTAGTAGTTACAGTTACATTGGGACACTTTTCATTAAAAATTTGTATTGCATATGGATATGAAACGTTACTCCAGGGTTAGCATTGTTAATAAAAATTATTCGGAGGACACTTAATAAAAATAAATATGTTGACTTTGACATCGATAAGGAAATATCCATAGTAATTATATGATATGTAAGATAGTTAAAAATTGTGGTGTCTTTTTATTTGCAATATGTAATTTTTGTTCTTTTCTGACAATACTCAAACAACTTTGTTAAATACAGTTTTTAATGAAAACAAAAATTAAATGCACTTTGCTTAGCGAAAATTTCACATTTTGAAATTTTTTGGAAGCCTTGTATGTCTTATTGTATATTATTTGATTACTGCCCATGGCTTCTCAAGATAAGCAAAACTTTTTATCAAGAATAACTTTTCTCAAAAAATCAACAATAAAATAGTTCACAAGAGTGCGGTACCCCATCAGGGGTAGTAAAATTTTTTTGTTAAAATGACCATAAAATAAAAATGTCTTGAACTATATCCATGAATGTACTTTACTACATATTGTTCTAGGTTGGGACAAACAATCATATGGATATCATGGAGATGACGGACATTCATTTTGTTCATCTGGGACTGGACAGAAATATGGACCTACTTTTACAACTGGAGATGTTATTGGTTGTGGCGTAAATCTTATTGACAACACATGTTTTTATACAAAAAATGGACACCATCTAGGAACGGCTTTTACAGATTTACCTGTAAGTTGAACAATAATTTCCAATAGAATTTTCAAAAATATGAATGTCTTTTTAAAAAGACCGTTTAGAGAAAATTATTTTAACTTGGTTTTCTGCTTTATTATCAACTAAAGGCTGAAACATAGTCGATCTGTATAATTTAGTTCCAGCTTTCGATGTATTATTCAGTTCTGCTAGAGTTACATAAATAGTGCAAGTTTATGAATTTCTTGGAACCATTTTTACAGAATATGTATTTCCATTCAATTATATACCATATCCATCAGGCTCAGAGACCCATAGAAGTGTTATGAAAAGTATATTGCACCCTAGGAATAAACTTGCTGGCCAAAAGTTGTACTTTCATAATTAATTACTCAAGTATTATTCACATAAAATAGAGAGAATGGGGTGAGGGAAGAAATGATTTATGCACGTGTTATATGTGTGACGTAAATAATTGTTTTAATACTCAAATATTCTGTATTACTCAAAGCTTGTATGTACATGAAATTACTCCTGTGCTTTACCTCTCGATGGCATCTATGGTTGAGGTTATGACATGGTTGTTGTTAATCATTTGTCAATAATTTCCTTTTAATTGAAATTTGATATTAAAATTTTAAATATCCCATTAAAATATGATTATTATTATTTATTTATTCCTTCAAAAAAATTTTTTACATTTTTTACAGGAAGAGTTCTGTAACAAGTGGGAAAAACAAAAATCTTATAATACAATAATACAATAACTATACAAACTTGGGAGAGTAAGAAAAATCAAATACACTAATATTACAATTGTATAATATAAAAAAAAGAAAGAATTAAGCAAGTGAGTTATGCATGAATTCAAACATGCCTCTAGCATTTATGATCTTATCACAGCTGTGCCTATGCTCAAACAAGTTCAATTCAGCAATCATTTCATAGGGAATAACGCCCTGCTGAGAAACGCGACAATTGTTCATTCAGAGTCACTACCAATAACCAAGGGCAACTTTGACATTTTTTGTTACAAACACTGTTAGACTGCTACTGCCTCTACCACGACTCTTGTCTTTTACAGAACTAGAGAAAGATATTATAAAAGGAAACCAAATGTGGGAAGTTTAATGAACTGGAAGTATGCCACGTTTCACACAAACACAAAATGTCAAACCCCTTATTTATTCTAAGAAAATTATCCAAATTTTTCAAATCCTCTACATTCCATAAAATAATATCTAGTGGTTGCTATTTTGACATTTTTGATGAATTGTCCAAGGATATCAGTTTGGTCAGTTTTATTCCCTTTACTGGTCTAGGAGAATTATCTTCATCTCTGGTTCTGTTATGGTTCTCCACACCTCTAGTAACAATCTTAGGTACATTATTAACATATTTAATAGTTAAGTTGGATTCACCGTTCGTTCTGTTTGCGTGTTTCTAGAAATTTCAGCTGATATTTTATGTTTATTGCGGAGAACAGTTATTACACTGTCTGTTTGATAATTGTTCTTTAAATGGTTTGGAAATATTGTGATTGCTTCCAACACATTGACCTCCAATTATGGTAATCAGAACAAAGATGACTAAGAATATCATTCACACCTGCAATATCCTGCTCGACATCATTATTAAGAGGAAGACCAAAAACCATGAGATTATATTCACGTCTAGTACGTTCTTCAGCTAAATGGGATTCCAAACCAACATCATTTATTCTACCTTCAAGGGTTTCGATTTTGTCATGAAGAGATGAATTTTCAAGGTTCAGTTCCAAAATCTCCAAAGTATGAGAAGACAGTTGAGCATTTAGAATTTCAAAATTTGAGTTACATTTTTCCACAGACTTAAAAAGCACATTAAGTGAGTAATATTAAGTGAAGTAATTTTAGGGGAAGAAGACTTAGAAGTAAATGGTTTTATTTGCTCTATGAATTATAACAGAGCTGGCAAATTATCACATTGGTCTGTGCATGATCCAAAGAGCCCAACGATCCAGACACTATCCACGCCCTGTGAACTATTTCGCTACATGTTGAGCATTGGACTTCATCCTTGGTTTTAATGGAAACGTTACAAATTCTACATGTGTGCAGTTAAATGTGAAAAGAAAATAAACGATGATAAATAGATTTATATAAAAAAGTTTTGCCAGTATTGCAAGCAAAAAAAGAACTGTGTCAAAAACAGAGTTCAACAATTCACATATATCACTTACTTGTGTTATAATAAATATGTTTAACTTCAATCAAATAAAACACATAAATAACTGCAATATTAAGGAGCTAATATCAGACGTGCATGCGTATTGTATGAAAGTCAACACAGAACTCTCCATCAAAATATGATTGCAATAGAACTTGTGATACTAATTGCAGTAATTCAAAAAGTAAAATGGAAGGCATAACTTACGATTAGATAAAAACATCATATTAAAAATAAATTTTTTGTAGAAACAGTTGCACAAAAATATGATATTAACGACTTTAAAAGTCATTGTAGACTAACAAAGGCAAATGTTGAGATACATACCGGGTGTTTCACCTAAGTCGGATTCTTCATAACCCTATCATTTTAAATCAAATAAAAAATGTTTTATATGAAAGTTCTCTGGAATTATATTGGGTGCTCCGTTTTTTCTAGACGATACATAACTTCGTTATTTTAAATGGAACACCTTCTATAATGTGCTTTTTAGGATTCCTCGCTTAATTTTAGGTTGACCGATATATTCGACTATTTTTGGAAAAAATCACGATTTCAGCTCTCTGAATAAATCTAAGTAGCGCCTAAACTAAAAGAGTTAGGAACATGCGGTTTAGACAATTCGTTTCAGCGCAAATTTCTCTATCTTTTACATTTTTGGAAAAAATTAAGTCATTCAGGACTGGAAATATTAAGACCTACATTTGACAATCTTAAAAGAGGAGTAACTTTTTTTTCAAATGGAATGACCCAAATTAATTTCTATTGTTGAATACCAAATTATATGTCCTTTGATATTTTGTACCTATTAAAATAAGATCAATAAGTACTGCCTCATGAATACGTAAATAATACATGTAAATGTTTTATCTTTATATATATTTTTACCTAAAAAGTTTTTTCCTGGGTTTTTTCTAACCCAATTGGATTACCAGCACTAATTAGTTCCCACTTTTAGTGTTCCTTTATTAACTCAACTGAACGTTTTGAGTTATGTTCCATTGGCGGGTAGCAGAAGTTTTGAATATAAAAAATTGTACCTAAAAAACTAAGAAGTTTTGAAAAAAAATATTAAGCAAAAGTTGTTATATTTGATAAGTTAATGCATTATTAAAATTTTGCATCTATTTCTAGGGCACTCTTATCTTTTTTTTTCGACAATGTGAGAAAGAGAAATAGCACCCTATGTGTTATTTTTTTGGGATCCTCAACCTTTTCAATGTCTCATAACTTTTTTTATTCACATGCCTATGATAATTTACATTTTTAAATACAAATTTGTTTTTAACCATTTTTCTCTTGTGAATTTTTTAACTTTCAGAGTAAAACACGAAAATCTTCGGTCTTAAGTGCACTGAAGTATTATTCCGGAAGTTAACGACCGATTTCATTACACCATTTCTACAAGTTTCATTTTTTTTTTGTATGAGTTGTATCCGTGTAACATATAATAGTAATATGAACAACTGCCACCGCGTCCCCAAGATGCGACGGAAGGTTAAAAGAGGGTTACAATTACAGCAAAGAATTACCAAAAAAATTATAGTTGCATACATTAAGCTTATTGTAGGTGTATTAGTTGAAACATAAACAGCTTAGAAAATATTGTTTACCACCTAAATTTCACAACAAAACTCGGATAGTTATTCTAGATCTTTTACCATGAAAATTGAAACTTAAATATATTGATGAAATTCCCATAATATCAAAACCATTCATCTATATCACATTAATTAATAGAATCATCTGTTTCATTTAATATTACATTGAAATCCCCAATATCAGAATTATTGATTTCAGCATCGTCTTGTCCGTCTGATTGATATTGGTTTTACTCTATATTTGTTTCTTTATTTGTAAATATACAAATAATAATTTATTAACTACTACATAATTATTTTTATATAAATTTCTTTGTCATCGATGGGTTTCCACAATTGATCTCCTTCAAACAATTGAAAAACAAATTTATTATCTTATTCCTCTCAACCATAGTCAGTGGTAGAAAATTCCTTCGGGTTGGAAGTATGCTTCCAAAGATGTGCAATATATGATGTTCTTTTTAATTGCTTTTGCAGTTCTGCTTTGCAAGGTGGTAATAGGTACAGCTCCATCAACATTTTTGGTGTTGACCTAGAAGATTTCGTCGCCCCCATTTGTTTTATAGGTTTTCATGCCCATAAATTGGTTTAATTAAAATTTGTTTAAAAACGAAATGCAAATATCTCAATAATCAAGGGAGATATACAAACTTTTTTATGAAACGAAGGGCATTCTTTCATATTTTCAATACACAATGTCAGTAATTCTAAAGGCAAAAAAATTTTATTGATGGAATAGGGCATAACTGACATCCTATACAAGCAACGCCAAAATTAGTTAAAAATTCTTCTTTGTAATGTCAAAAAACATAATAGTGCCAATATTTTTGTTCATATTCTGACAGTTTTCAAAATGGTTAAATTAAACAATTAAAGTCCGCACTATTCAAATCTGGGAACCTGGGGGGCCATTGTTGGGGTCCACCACGGCCTACCTATCGGTCATGAAATGTGCTATTCTCTTGCTTCTCGATGGAAATGAGCTGGTGCACCATCATACATGAACCACATTCTATTTCTAGTTAAAAGTGGCACTTCTTCAAGTAATACGGGCAAATCCTCCTCTAGAAACCGACGATATGTACGGCCGTCTAGCCTTTGTGGCAGAAAAAAAGGTCCAATTAAGTGATTTTCAACAATTCCAACCCAAACATTCACTGAAATATGTTCTTGATTGTTAAAGTTCACAATTGCATGCGGGTTTTCTTCGGCCCAAACATGATTGTTATGGAAATTTCTTATAGCGTTTCTAGAGAAGTTAGCTTTGTCTGTAAACATTATTTCACAGTCAAACAAGGGATTTTGCGCAATTTTCTCCAAAAACCATTGACAAAAGTTGATTCGCAAAGGAAAATCTCGAGGAAGTAAGGCTTGGACCCGTTGAATATGATACGGGTATAACAGAAAATCGTGAAGAATTCTCCAAACTACAATGTGCGAGATATTTCCAATTTGTCTAGTGCTAATATTAGGATTTTCATCAATTGAATTTAAAACTGCTTCTTCAACTTCTGGAGTTCTAGTAGTCCGATGGGCACCTTTTAATTGATTATTTGGCTTAAAAGTACCTGTTTCAGCCAACGTTCTATGTATGTTTGAGAATGTTCGTCTATCTGGTGTGACTCTATTCGGGAAACGCTCTTGATATAATCGTTTAGCCTCTGGCGCTCTGCCATCAGCCAAGCTATACATGTAATGAATGTCCGCCAACTCTTGATTAGTAAACTCAGCCATTATCAAATAACACTGTACAGGTATTTTAAGTATCAAAATTGAGTTGAATGAACTGAACTGTCAAAATTAATAAATCACAACAGTAATCAACAACCACAGCCTACTAGGTAATCTTTATATCATGCTTTCTGTTTGGCTCAATGTGGGTTAGTATGTTGTTCTTTATTTTTTTGCTAAAAAACAGTGCAATATAAGAAAAAAACTCAAGAGATCTTTTTTATTACAAAATAAAGCACCATTTATACAATAATTTTTGTTTTTCAAAAATGCAGTGGCGTATCATTTTTTTCATTCAAAATAATGGGGTTGAAGTTAATTGGGACGCCACTGGTTAAAAATGAAAATTTGTTTATTATGCAAAAGACGTGTCTGCACCTAGTTTACACATACTAAGTTTTATAAAACTATCTAATTTAGTTTCGGAGTTATTAAAAAAAACAATTTTACAAACAGATATTCATCACCTTGTATATCAAAAATAAAGCGAAAACGGACCTATGTTTATATGAACTTTTTGTCTTAAAATCACACACAGATTAACACCCTTCAATATTGACATCCAATTATGAAACACCCTGTATATATAGGGCGAAAACTTGGTTGTTAAAAAGAGAAACGAAAAATAGAGGGACTAAACGAAAACGTAACGCATACATAGGTCCTTTGAGGAAAAGAGAACATGTTATAGCAACAAAAATAAGAATGATTTGTAGATATCGTTTAATTTTGTTTAGAAAGTAGTTTTATTGCATTTTCAATCTTCTAAGCTGTTATCTCATCTCTCAGCACAAAAAGTAGATGGATAGATGGGTGGATGGGTGGGTTTTATAGGTGGTACAGGTAGATGGATAAATATGTGTATTCATACATGAACGACTGGATAGAAAGATGTATGAATTCATAAATGGATGGGTGGATAAAAAGATAGATCCAGAACTCTGCAACACGAATTATGCCATGAACATGGCGTTTTTAAGCATTTTGATCTATTTTGTTTTTCAATTAAATTGGACCAGCTTGTGTGACTCTATGATGATAATTTGGAATTAAACGAGGAAAAATCATATGTTTAGTGAGATGGTAGAACAGGGTTCGTAGCGGCCGGGAAAACCGGGAATACCGGGAAAAGTCAGGGAATTCGTTATTCTTCATAAAAAACAGGGAATAGTCAGGGAATTTTAAAAATATTCATGAAAGTCAGGGAATTTGATGTTTGCAACTGGAAATTTTGTGAAAGCAGGTCCTGGGTTCTTGAAAGAGAAAATTATTTGTGGTTTTGAAATCTTTATAAGAGGTTCTTAGGGTATAAAAGGATGATGGGCTCCAGTCAAGAAAAAATTTAATGCATAAACACCAATTAGTATGTAAAAATGAACTACAAGTGACCTGGATTTTATTCTGAAAGACAGGGAAAACCTGGAAAAGTCAGGGAATTCATTGTTACTTTTGAACTATGAACCCTGTAGAATAATTTGCTTTGATCGTATATGACGGTTTTTGTGATTTTTGACTTGTTTTTTAAATTTTCCCGAAAACTCAGACCCGTTGGGACAAATCTGATGGCATATTTGGATTCAGCGGAAAAAAATACATGGAAATACATAGGTCTGAATACCAGATCCGATACTTTTTTTTTGTGGGGCTGTGTTATCTACAGAATACAATAAAAGATCAAATAATAAATGATGAAAATGAAATTACAAGAAAAAGTCAAACAGTTTGAAGATAAACCAGTGAGCCGTCATCAGCAATCTTACTCAAGTGTAGTTATGGCACCGCTTGTTAATAAAATAAAAGAGAATCATCCAACAATAATAATAAAACCGAAAGTGGGGCAAGATGGTAAAAAAACCAAATCAGATCTGGATAAAAATATTAATCCTATTGATTTAAAAATAAGTATAAAACAAGTAAAATCAACAAAAGCAGGTTCTTTACATATTGCATGTGAAACCAATTAAGAAAATGATATTCTAGAAAAAGCAGTAAGAGAAAAATTAAAAAGTAATTACCTCATAGAACAAGCAAAAATGATAAAACCTAGGATTAAAATTGTTAATTTTAATAAAAATATGACTAGAGATGAAATAGATAAAAGTATTGCGTATCAAAATAATTTAACAGAAGTGAGGACAACATATATTAAAAGAAAAAGAAAAGAGACTGCTACACTGTCTGTTGTGACTGCTCAGCGACAGCATTTAAACAAATTATGGATGAAAAGAAATTATGTATTGGATCGGAAAGGTATTTAGTGTATGAGGACTTGGATGTGCCGCAATGTTTTAACTGTCAAGGTTTTTATAAAAAAAAACAGGACAGTTGTAATAAATTGACATGTCTAAATAGCAGTGAGGAACACGAAGAAATTGTTTGGTCAAAAAAGCAATTGTGTTGTAAAAATTGTGTTACTTCAAATGAAAAATTTAATACGAAATGTAATGTAGAACATGCTGCCTCGGACCTATCATGTGCCAGTCTTGAATTTCAAAGGATGATCCTCCAAAATAAAACAGACTATTCTTCTGCATAATAGTGCTGATAGATGAAGATTTCCTTTTACAAAAACTTGAGGAGGTAACCGCTTGGGAAAGTATGTGTCTGTAAAAGATAGTAAATTTTTATTTAACACAAATTCTATTCGTAGTATGCAAGGAGTCTGGTAAGGGAAAGGTCATGTCAAAAATGAAGGGGTGTACAGGGGAGCTCAAAATAGTTGTAGTACTTCATAATTTTTTTTTCCTATCGGGCTTCATTGTGGAGTTATTCGCCTTCAAAGAATGAAGTTTGAAAAACAAATTCCAATTATAACTTCTAAGTCGTTACCATGACAACAATGAAATTTGGGCAATTAAAGTAAATCATGGTAATGTTCTTTTCCAAGTTTAAACGGATAGTCAATATGCCTAGATTATACAGAAGCAGACGAAATTATCCATTTGAATTTATGCATCTTTAACAGTGTTGCCAAATTTGACATTGTTCTTTCATAGTTCGATTCCTCTCTTACTTCGTTAAAAAAAAGGTATACCATATATCAGTGGATATCTTATACCGTTTTTGAGAAAATAGAATTTTATTAACAACATACATTTATTGTATCAAAAATGTGATACTAATATTTTTGTAAAAATCATGGCTTCTATAAAATTAAAAGAAAACATAAAACTGTTAAGTAATGTGTTCAATATGTGCACCTTGAACTTTAATGCATTTTCTAAAATTGCTCAAACACCTCTGCTGTACTCAAAATAACGTGGTGATCATTTCTAATGATGTCGGCGTATGTAATTATGCAACATAATAATTCTTCCCTACTATTTATAGGAGTATGATAAACATGACATTTAAGACGACTCCAAAGAAAAAAATCGAGGGGATTAAGGTCAGGAGACCGAGGCAGCCATGGAAAAGGACTACCATCTATTGGGAAATGTGGTATTTAAATAAGCCCTGCCCTGCTAAAATGGGTGGTGCACCATCGGGCATAAGCCACGTTATTTCAAATATTTAAAGGAACGTTTTCCGATAACGGGTTAAGGTGTTCTTGCAGTAAATCAGGGTTCGTAGCGGCCGGGAAAACTAGAAATACTGGGAAAAGTCAGGGAATTTGTTATTCTTCATAAAAAACAGGGAATAGTCAGGGAATTTTGAAAATATTCATGAAAGTCAGGGAATTTGATGTTTGCTACTGGAAATTTTGTGAAAGGCGGCCCTGGGTTCCTGAATGAGAAATCTATTTGTGGTTTTGAAACCTTTATAAGAGGTTGTTAGGGTATAAAAAAGATTATGGAGTCCAGTTGAGAAAAAATTTAATGCATAAACACCAATTATTATGTAAAAATTACCTGAATTTTTTTTTTATAAGTCAGGGATAACCTGGAAAAGTCAGGGAATTCTTTATTACTTTTGAACTATGAACCCTGTAAATGTAGGTATTTATGTGGTCCTCCTAAATAGTTTCCAATTATTCTCATCCATACATTAATGATAAAATTTTGTTAGTGTTTTGTCTGAATCATAGCATGGCGGTTTTCGTCACTTCAAATATGCAAATTCTTTTAGGAAAGTGATTGGCGTAGGTCCGAACAGTTTCAGAAGTACTACATTTTGCAAGTTCGTACATTAGATGAATATCTGCAAATTCTTCATAGTTAAAATCCTCCATGATATTGAATTAACAAATGGTGTCAAAATTGATTTATGACAAAAATGTAACTGCTAATTATACATACTTGTTGACACTCGTCCCAATTTCCAAGATTTTTGCAAAAATGTTAATATCGCATTTTTAAGTATGTTGTTAAAAGTTCGATTTTCTCAAAAACGGTACAAGATATCGACTGATATATGGTATAGCTTTTTTTAGCAAAGTAAGAGAGAAATCGAACTATGAAAGAAAAATGCAAAATTTGGGTGTATAAATTTAAATGGATAAATTCGTCTGCTCCTGTATAATCCAGGCATATTGAATATCGGTTTAAACTTGGAAATGAACACATCATGAATTACTTTAATTGCCCAAATTTCATTGTTGTAATTGGTAAAATTTTTTATGAAGTACTTCAACTCTTTTGAGCTCCCCTTTATATCCCTTCATTTTTGACATGACCTTTCTGGACACCCTGTATTTCACCTTAATATTCATAGAATAAGACAAAACTTTGAAGAATTACCTGCTACCCTTGTAATTTATGAATTAAATTATGATATTATTTTAAGTGAATGCCTTCGATTAAATAAATACCTACTATAAATCAGTTTAATATCCCTGGTTATAATGACTTTTTGCTAACTGTAACAAAAATGATGGTGTAATAATATTTACCAAGGCAAGTCTAAATACTATAACAAATAAAAAAGCTTGAATTAATATTTATAATATTTTCTTTTTAAAATAATTGCTGTATATAGACCCAATCCATCAAATATAATTTCTTTTAATTCATTCACCTACAAGAATTACAAATGAATCGGCTTCATACATTGACCATATTTTTGTAAAAAGTAGGCTGTAAAATTAAGTCGAATACACTTAAATACAGTGTTACTGATCATTATGCTGTAATAGTCCATTTTGGTAGGGATGTTACTGGTCATCTTCCAACTAATCAAATAAACGTCAAAAAAATTTCTAAAATAGATATAAATAAGTTCAAAAATTCAATAATAAATGAGAACTGGGATTGTATTTTGCAAATAAATAATTCACAACTTGCTACAGATGTGGCCTCAGAAATTGTGTTGCATCAGGCTCTTGTGGTAATCCTGTGATCAGTACAATGCCAGCGTGAAGTTTTTCGAAAAGAAATTAGCAATCTTGAGTCAGGTAAGATTTGCTCCAAGAATTTTCAGAAACTCGCATTGTTTTTTGACAAAGACGGTGTCGTCAGGGTGGGCGGTCGTCTTAAACACACAGAACTTTTCTTATGATGCTAAGCATTCATACCTTGTGTCCATCGTTTGACTGATTTGATAATAGAACAGATTCATCGTAAATATTTTCATCCTGGACTTTGAATGTTGCAATACTTAATTGCTCAACAATTGGATATTGTCCCCTCGATAGGCCATAAATCACGTCTTGTCCCGTTGTTATCGCTGCTTTTGAGCAAAGCCTCAATCTATTTTGCCGTCTATGGCTGATTCGCTTGCAATTCGAGTTTTTCGAATCAAGTGCTTCACTCGTAGTGGCGTTGATTTTGCCAAACCATTCTTGTTATCCCTTATCGTCGTGGTGGTAACCGACCAGTCAAGGCTTACATTTGCATTTTTGTGTGCATGGTCACAAAAGCCGTCCATTTGGAATTAGTTTCGAGTTTATCTTCAGAAGTCTTTTTGGTTGCTATGCGCCGATTTGGTACGCAGATGAAGATCCTACACTTCTGATGCCGTTCAAGATACTGGCATTATTTGACATTTCAAGCCCCCCTCCGCTCCTCACTTTGGTGGTTTGTGGAAAACCGGTGTACACTCTACAAAAACTCACTTGAAACGGGTTATTGGTAGTAAAATCTTGACCTTTGAAGAATTAGCTACACTGTTGACACAAATCGAAGCTGTTCTAAACTCGCGACCTTTATGCGCCCTTACTAGCGACCCCAACGATTTGAACGTCTTAACTCCGGTACATTTCTTAACAATGGAACCATTAAATTCCCCTCCGAACGAGGCAATGACTCAATTAAAACTAAATCATCCTGGCCATTGGCAACTGTTGAATAGAATGCGGCAAGACTTTTGGAGGAGATGGCAGTTAGAATACCTGCATACTCTGCAACAGCGGTCCAAGTGGACAACTGACAAAAATTGAGCTCATATGGGAGATCTTGTTCTAATCAAAAACGAATTGATTCCTCCTCTACAGTGGCAATCAGTACGTATCATGACTTTGTATTAGGGACATGACGGGAGTCCGCCAATTGCTGATGTTCAGACCTCTAAGGGACCTTTTCAGAAATCTTTGGTAAAACTATTCCCGTTACTGGCCCAATAAAATTTTGTGTTCATAATTTTATTCGGGAAGTACCCATTTTTAGTTTAGTTTTATTGTTTTTTTTTTTTTTTGTTGTATTCAAGTAAAAATAAGTAGCCTTATTTTAGTGGGCGTAATGTTCGGGTTAGTTATTTGTTTTTTTATTTTTTGAAAATTCGCGCACTTATAAGGCGAAGGTGGGGAGACTAGTTACCGCTTCCTCCTAATTCTCAAACTGTATAGAGAGTTAGTCGCAAACAAGTAATCAACCAGACTGCATGTGAAACGCTGCTAAAAGGTAGTTTAATTTGTGGTAGCAGACGCTATGCTTTCAAAGGTGGTTATTTCTGTGTGTAGCTGACTGCAGGACACGAGGCTGTAGATACCAAATCTAGCCTAAACTTCCTATGAACGAGGTACGGTCCAGAGGAAACCAGGGGTAAGTCCAACTGCTCTCGCCTAACGATTTAGTATCTCCTGCTGCGTACCACACTCAACAAGTGGTTTTCGCTATTCCCGAACACCTAGTATAAATAAATTTCATTTTCTATTGTTCCGACTCACAAGATCTGTGAAGGTGGATTACCAACCACCATAAAAAATATTAATATCTAGGCTCTCAGAAAGATGAATTGATTCATTTTGTACCGAAACATCAGAATTATGATCTACTTCAACAAGGAACTTGTTTCATGTATGTACAGTGCCGGCCCTTTGAAAGTGGACGACTCTTATAAGCAAATTGTCTATAATTGGCCTTTGTGAAGCCGACTTGAAAATGTGAGGTTCAAATCAGCTGTCATTATGTCAAATTTAATGTGTGTCTATCATACTAGTTCTAGTGAGCAAAACAAATCCAAATTAGCTAGCAAATTATTTATTTTTCTAATACATAAATATATTATACATTCTAACGGCCATTCATTCGCCATCAACGAGATCTAAAAATGAAACACTTTTCATAGTCAGAAAAATGCGATTCGTAAAGTTAGTATTTTGTCCAAGCACCATTTTTGTCTGTAACACTTTGCAATGTACATGGCATTGATAAAATTAATGTTCTTGTATAATCCTCATCAGTGATGTTATCCCATGCATTTTCAATTACCTTCCAAAATTCTTCGACGTTAGCTGGACGGAAGTTTCTGTCGTAATTTTTTTTCACCATATATCCCCAGACGTTCTCGATAGGAGTGAGGACAGTGGACTTTGAGGCCAAGGTAAAACATCTTGATGTGTGAATTGCACAATTATCCTGCTGGAAAGTGAAATTCTGAGGATACAGCGTGGTCATGGATGGCACCATAACTTTTTCCATTATGCGCACATAGCTCAGTCCATTGAGGCGCTCTTCTATCCTCCAACAAACACCAGGACCTTGGCAACTTATCCAAGCCCAAACGTTAATGGAGAATCTTCCGTTGCGCTGTGTGGGTTTCACATAAGGCTTAATAATAATACCTTATAATCTCTGGTGGGTAGACACGGACAGAACTATAGAAGTTGTCTGGGCTTCCTACAAATTGTCTTGCAAACTCTAACTCTGTTATTTATACTGGGGAGTCAAAGCAACTGTATTTGCGGCCACATAATTCTTGAGCTCCGAATCTTTCACCCGCTTCCTTGCAGTTCACACTGATCCAGGGAAATTCATCTCAAAGGACGCCGTTAATGCCATGTCAAAAGAATTTATTATTAGGTGGCGCTTACTTTTTGACGCCCACCTCCGTGAACATAACGTACGTGACCCTCCACAATCCATTTTACTTTGAGTTTAAGTATGCTGTTCTTGCATACATGCAGATCATCCGCAATGATCAATCATTCTGAAGTAAAGTTATAGCTCTCACTATTTCTCTGGTTCCGTTAAAAGCTGCATCTTGAATTACCAAGCAAATTACTAATGACACTGACATATAAAAACTAGGATTTTTCCTGTTGCCTCTGTCAAAGTCTCAAAAACGGGCGGAAAAATGGCTTTTTTGCGGTCACTCTTAGAAAGCCAGTTTCCAAATCCTTAATAATAAAATAATAATAATAAATGTTAATATCTCAGCCCACAAAAATAGGAATCGATATTTTTTAATAGCAAATGAAATTATTTCTATTTCAACAGAGAATTGGTTTCACAGGCTCAAGCCAAAGTGCTGTCGAACATCTTCAGAGATATTTGAATAAATGTAATATATATATATATA
>NW_019417579.1:26542-39516 GCF_000390285.2 Anoplophora glabripennis
TATATATATATTTAAATCAATACTGTCTAGAAACTGAGTGGCTTAAAACTGCCGCATACAGATGTATATCCTAGTCTGACTAAATTAAAATCATAATTTTCAGTTGATAACATCTATATCTCAAGAAGACGATAGAACAAGAAAATCCATTAAACCAGGGGTCGGCAACCTATGACCCGCGGGTCATTGAGTGACCCATTTACTAATTTCAAGTGACTTACTTTATTTCCTAAAAAAAGTATAATATATAAAAATAAATTATAAAACATAAACATGAAACGAATATTTTGAGAATAAAAAAAATTGAAAATAGATGCTTTGTTTTTGCGCGCACGTCAATCTTGATATAACCTCTTTTTTGCTTTTTGTTTGTTCATGGCAATTTTTTTTTAAAATAATAATTATTATTTCACTTAGGTAACTGCTAAATGTTTCTTTTTATAATAATTAGAATTTTATTAGTTTTTATAATAATAATTAAAGTTTAAAAGTGTATCGTAATTATTTTCTTAATAAAATGTATCTTATTATTCACGAAAAGACTGTTTTAAAATGAAAATATCACTGACCCAAACGTCCCTTTAATATTCACACTGTGGTTGATTTTAACTCGCAGCCAAAAAAGGTTGCCGACCCCTGCATTAAACTATAAAAATGTTTAAATACAAGGATTCCTTTAATTTTTCGCAGTGAAATATCACTGAAAACATGGACACCCATGTAAACATCAGAATATACCTTTCCTGTTTTATCGAAAATTTTGTAAAAATAATAATATACCTAATAATATAATAATAATAATATATTTATTCATCGAAAATGACGCATAAAAACGCCCTCTTTAAAGGTAAATCATATATTATAGGTAATTGGTTTATTTTTTTTAATAGTGTTTAATTACATAATTATGCAATAAACAATAACAGTAATACAGAACCTTCATAAAAGATTACAAGCCATATGACGAGTAATTTTGGTTGGAACGGCAATTTTATTTTCTTCATGTTGGCAATTAAATTTCTGTAAAATTAAAAATTGTTAAAACATTAAGATAAAGATTACATTGCAACACAATATTCTGTTTCACTGGCTGTAATTGATGTAATTTTTTACGAAGTTCTACTAATCAGCGATCGCATTATTTTGATCGTAGGTGTAATGGTTTCTTACTGTTCATTGTAAACGAATTATTAATATTGGTGACGTAAAGATTTAGGGATTTTTTGTTACCCAATACCAGTCGTGCAATGTTGAGTTGCCCAAGCTCAGCGGTCACGTGGCTTGTCAACTTTTATGAAGGGTCTGTACAAATAGTAAAATAACACAGCCCCACATCTGTGCATCGGACTGAATCACTATATCCTTATGTTTTCAAGATCGCTGAGTCCGAACCTTGGTCCGTTTGACCTTGTCAGGTCAGGTTTAAGGTCATTTCAAGGTAAAACCGAGGGCAACCATGGTTATTATATGTTTTTGGAGTCGCTGAGTCTGAATTCGAGGTCTGTTTAGCCTTGTTAGGTCAGATTCAAGGTCATTATACGGTCATTCCAAGATCAAACAAAGAAAAATCCACTATAGGCAACCAAAGTAATTAAATGTTTTTTCTTCAAGTCACTGAGTCCAAATTAGAGTTCCTTTTGTCTCTACCGGGTCAAGATCAATGTCACTGAGGTTAAACTGAGTAACTTCTAAATAGGCTTTAGTGGGAATACTACAGGTTTTTTTTGTCGCTTTATTAAGACTCCATTTGATCTTGTTGGCTTGTCTTAGAAAGCAATTTTTGCCTCGCTCATTTATAATGGATTGAAAGACTCAACATTCATGAGCCTTCACATTAGCATGAGTTTTTTCAATCACATTTGAAAATACGACACTATAATTTTATACAGCATTATTGGTTACTACTAACACTTTCATCCTTCCCGGTAAGAAAGGTTCCGGATAGTTGCCATGCTTGAAGTTGAGGGAGAATTTTAGTAGACAGTTGAGTGCTTTATATGGTACATGTCAACAATATAGTAATATTAGTAATAAAGGTTGTTGTGGTAAATAAGTTTTAGTGCTATGTTTATCATTAAACGAATTTTACTCTAATATTAAAACATGAAAAATAGTATATAATAACTACGGTTAACCCAATATAGTGAATTTTTCTCGATTTGACCTTATAACGACCTTGAATCTGACCTAACATAGTCAAACGGACCTCCGATTCTAACTCGGTAACCCCAAAAACATACAGGGTCGGAAAGTCCCCATGGTTCATCTGCTGTTATGTGAGAGCGATAAAGTAAGTCATAGAAATCCGTGCGATAGAGAAAGATGGCTATAATGAAGGCCATGAAATAAGAAGTGGATCTTATTTGTGGAAGGGCGAAATGGGCGGTGACTATTAGACGCCTTCATTATAGCCATCTTTCTCTATCGCACGGATTTCTATGACTTTCTTTATCGTTCTCACGTTACGGCCGATGAACCATGGGGACTTTCCGACACTGTATAATAACCATAGGGGAATTTTTCTCGGTTTGACCTTGAAATGACCTTTAACCTGACCTAACAAAGTCAAACGGACCTTGGATTCGGACTCAGCGAACTCGAAAACATAGTGGTCTAGTACTATGCACAGAATTTTTTTTTTGTGGGGCTCTAAATTTTGCTATCTGCTCAATGATAAAAAAAACTTGAAATAGTAGAAAACCCGAATTGTAGAAAATATAATTTTATTATTATTATATCAATATTATTTGGAACATATAATTTTTTTTTTCTACTTATAAGCTCGTTTTAATTTGGGTGGGGCTAAAAGGCACCGCTACCTAAAGCCCGATTTTAATATGTATAATTTCCTTTCAATACTTTATATTGGAAACGTTTTCTTGTCTACAGCAGTTATTAGATACATTAATTTTGTTTTAGCCTAACTTATATCCTACAGTGGGCCTACAAACACCAGGAGAAGTAGTAGATGCAAATTTTGGACAAGAACCCTTTATGTTTGATATAGAAGATATGATGAAAGAATTAAGATCTCGAACAAGGCTTGAAATTAATGATTTTCCTGTACCTGAAAGTCAAGGAGAATGGCAGGCCATATTAAATAAGTAAGGGTAGTAAAGGACCCCGCAGGATCCTTATGGGGAATGGCTTTCGGTCAAACTTGCTGAAATTTTGGAATCTGGTAGTACTTGATGTGTAGATCAAAAGTTTCAATGGTCGTTAAGTCCCAAAAATTCATCCTTTCGAGATATAGCTCTTCGAAAATAAGCTTTGAGTACGTGTGGCTATAACCCAATGCTGCTGTATGCATATATGGATGCGCACAATCACACACTCACACGTACACATACCCACATAATGTATGTACCGGGTGAGTCAACACTGTAAAAGTTGATTTATCGCTAGAATATTACGAAAAAGTTGCATAATTCCATGTAAAATATAAATATTCACTCAAATACAGGATGTTCCATTTAAAAAAATACAACTTTGGTCGGCCCTCCGAAAACGAATCACCCTGTATAAGTAAAATTATTTTTAAAATGTGCATTTCTTGTCCCCCCCTCCCACACACAAACCTATTTTGAAATTTTGCCTCAAATACACAGGGTGTTAGAAGTTGCATTGCCTTAATTTTAACAGACGATAGAATACATTAAAATAAACAAAAATAGCCTTATATGACATGGATCTTAAACTCGACCATTTCCGAGAAAAAATTATCAAAATCTCCATATGGACAGAACTGCGTGCATAGAATACTATAAAATACAATGTTATTACTTTTTTGAACTTCTTTATGCTTAATTCTAAAAAATAATTAGTGTTGTAATAAATTTAAAATTTGATGAAATTCATATCGAGCAATGTGACAACGGCACGACAATTAACACAAGGTACTAAGCAGTCGAGCAACCAGCAATACGCATAATTACATATTTTTAAAATTCATAATTTGATTAAAAGTTAAGTTCCTGTTTTAAGAGATTCATAATTACTAAAATTCGAGCTAAAATTTATCACAACATTATCTTCGTACTACAAAATCGATACATTTTATTTTATTTATTTAAAAAGTGGAAAACAATTTGTCTTGAAATTTACTAATTGTAAATGTTTTCACAATTAATAGTTGTTTACATTTTTGTTATCCTAGGATAAGTCTGCCGCGTGCACACGTGGTCTGCATCAACTGCGTAGTGTTCAGCGCTGTTGTCACATTGTGATGAAACTCCCCAATATTAATACTCGCAGTATTTTGAAAACTGTTAATCTTACCCACCCCCCCCCCCCTCCCCCCGTAATATATAACTTTTTTTGTTCATTTATGACTATCTGATGCTGAAGTAATGGCAGTCAAACTTCTTACACTCTGTATTCTAGTGATAAAAAAGCTTTACCATAGCCTCGACTCAGCCTGTATATTGAAATATCAAAGTTATACAGGGTATCCCATTATAAATAATGCATTGCAATATCTTCTTAGGAAGCACTTTCAAGAAAAATTATACAAAAATTGTAGAGTCCTGAGATGATTACCTCGACCCAAAGGTCAATCTTAGAGGTCATTTGAAGGTCAACTTAGATTTTTAGATATGATAGATATATTTCTGACACCAGAAATGGATAGAGCAGAAAATTATACAATCAGATGTCTGTATTATTTATTTATTTATTTTTATTTAAAGTACAGCTGCCCAGACTGATACAAATCCAATTAAAGGGCAGGAGAAACAATAAACGATTACATAAAAAAGCATAATACATGAAAAATAGATTCGAAAATACAAGCTTAATTACATAACTACAAAGTGAACACAAAATAGTTTAAACATATAAAGTGATGGTCAGGTTATAAATCTAAATTTAAAATACAACGTCTTATATTACTGACAGTACAGTTTAAAATATCAAATTTGGTACTATAATCATTTACATAATATGTACACATTTGATAAATTGGAGAATGTTTAAGAACATTTGTTCTCGTAGTTGACAAATAAAATAATACATTTGAGCGAGTTCAAACACCAGGAATATTAAAGTAAATACTACTCAAAATGTCAGGGCAATCTATTTACGAGGACAACAGTTTATACAGAAAAAGTATGATGTATCCTCTGAACCTTCTCCAAGTTAGAAATGTGAACCTCATATTGAGGATTCCAGATAATGGAAGCGTATTCTAACTTCGGCCTGACAAATGCATTAAAGAGTAATTTAAGGGTAGAAACAGGGTATGTGTCTGAATGTCTTTAAATATATCATTTATAAATATAATAGATAAGAGAGGCCCAAGTACTGAAGCCTGCGGAACTCCAGATGTCGCCAACACGTCAATTGATTTATAGCTCCGATATTGAACATTGAAAGTTCTATTGCTTAAATAAGAATTAAAAAAACTAAGAAAATTTGTTGTTAATCCCAAGTTTGATAATTTATGTAACAATAGCCCATGATCAAGTTTGTCAAAGGCTTTCGATAAATCTGTAAATATAACATCCGTTTGCCCATTCTTATCCAAAGAATTAGCTATGAAGTTAGTGATAGTAACAAGATTTGTTGTTGTTGATCTTCCAGAAATAAAACCATGTTGTGAATAAGATATGCGCTTTTGAATGGAAGCAAAGGATATCATAAATAACCATTTGGAACAGTTTTCCAAAGTTACATAGAATAACTATCGGTCTATAATTTTCAATGTTCATTCTGTCTCCTGTTTTGAAAATGGGACATATTTTTGACTTTTTCCAAATATCAGGAAAAGTGACAGATTTAAAAGATAAATTAAAAATATTGCTAAGTGGTAATGCAAGTATAGGTGCACATTTAGTAAAAAAGCTGGAATTACGTCAGGACCCGTTGTTAATTTATTTTTGAAACTTTTAAGTACCTTATAGACATTTTGCTCTGAAATCTCTGGTATATTAAGTGATGACACATTGTTGTGTATAAAATCTGGCTTAGATTCATCAAACACAGATGAACGAATAAACGCAGACTGAAAAAAGTGAGCAAATGCATGTACTATACCATCTGTATCATTAATAGCCCTATTATGATAATTCATTGAGTTAGGTATACTTGAGGTGTTTTTTAAGTTATGTAAAAAGACCAAAAATTACCAGGATTAGATTTAATATGCGATTCCGCATTTAAAACATATTCTTTGTGCAATATCAATATCCCTTTTAATCTGCGAACGTAAAGCTCTGAATTCATCAAGACAAGTTATATTTCCTGTGGTCTTAAACTGACGCCACAGTCGCGATTTTAATGTAATGTTATTTATTATGGTTCTGTTAAACCACGGAGGATACGTTGATTTTCTTCTGATTGTTTGGGGAACACTTTGAAGGAAAATTGTATGTAATTTTTCCTAAAACTCAGAACATACCTCATTTACATCTGTGTAATCAGATAAATAAGACCAATCAATACTAGATAGATCATGATATAGTGCATTAAAGTTAGCTTTTTTGAAATTGAAGGAGGGATATGCTTGGTTATTACATACTCTTTGTTTAAAATTATAAACAAAAGATAGATCTAATGGAGGATGATGTGCATCCTCAGTAATTAGATAATTTTCAGATTTATTGACAGTTATATGCAATCTACAGCAGCGCTTCTCAAACTTTTTAGTGTGACGGGCCAGTAAAAATTTTACTAATGTATGACGGACCGCTACAATTTTATCAAGGTCCAGTTTTTTCACTTTATTAAAAAAAACAATAACGAAACGCAAGGATTTTATTCATAAATTTGGAAAGAAACTACATATAAACATAAACAGTTCAGCCAGAATCGCACAACATTGCCTTAATGTGATAAATGGGCTTGCTTATTCTTGGTTAGTTTCTCTAATCGTGGTTCAATTGATGATAACGCCACTCGAAATGGGGGATGAATATTCATGTTATTCCTATACTTTGTTTTTATTACACTCATTGTTGAAAAGCCAATCTCACAGAGGTAAGTGGTGACGAAAGGAAGAAGTTTTTTCAAAGCATTATCGGAGAGCTCGGGATATTCTTGTCTTGCTTTTCACCAAAAAAATGCGAGTGATATATTTTCGAAATTAACCTTCAGTCCTTCATCAGCAGCGAGCTCCAACAATTTATTTTCTATAATGACAGATAAGTCACCTATAAATGGAACGAATGGATTACGCACCCATGCATTTTCTTTATGCGGATCTTCTTCTGTTGGGAAATAAAACTCGAAACGTTCTGTCAGGTTAGTCAAGTGGTCGCTGATAACCTTTTTTAGAGATGTAATATCAAGTTCTTCTCCTGCATTGTCAATGAATGCCGATAAGTTGTGAATCATATCATAACAACTTCTTGATATTTTGATTTTTGATTTTTCCATGCTTCTAGTTTTCGTTTCTTTGCAGCAATCTTGTCTGCAATAGTGAAACTGGCAGTCATCGGTCCTTGCATAGAAACGTTGAGATCATTCAAGATGGAAAAAATATCAGCTAAATAGGCAAGCATGACCACCCATTTACGTCGAGGAAAAGTTGCGCCAAATTTGTTTTTTTGCTTTGAAGAAACTGCACCAGTTCGTTGCGAAGCTTGAATACTCTTGATAAGACTTTCCCCCTTGATAACCAACGCACTTCAGCATGTAATAAGTTTCTTATGATCAGCTCCCATTTCATTGCACACTGCACTTCTGCATTCAGCTGCGGGCTTAGAGAAGTATTGTGGGGGGCGCGTGCGTAGACCCGGCTCTCGGACCGGCAACATTTTGCACACGGACCGGCGCCGGCCCGCGGACCACCACTTTGAGAAACGCTGATCTACAGTACCAAGTCTAAAAGCCTATTGTTCCTATTCAAGACATTATTATATTGGGTGATGCCAAAAAAATCACAAAAATTAACAAGGGAATTAAGACAACCATTGTTAATTTCTCGTGATGTCACATAATTTTTGTAAGAAGGGATATTGAAATCACCTAAAATTATTAAATTATCATCATTTAAAAAACAAGACATAGCAGAAATTGCATTAAAAAATAGCTCATATATTTGTGCGTTTACATTAGGGGGAATGTATAATGTAACAACAATTACCGAAAGAGATGCCAAATTTATTTTAATCCCTATTATATTTATGTTGGGAAATGCATCAGATATAGAACTCAAGTCAATAAGCTTTGCAGAAAATGACTTTCGTAGTGCTAATAAAACACTCCCTCCTCTGCTTACATTTGTCAGGTCAAACTTACGATCACTTCTGAAGACGGAGAAATCATTGGAAAATAATTCAGTCTAACACCCCCGAGTCAAGCCATGTTTCAGTTAACACAGTTAAATAAATGTTAGTGTGAAAATCGGACTCCATATTCAGATCGAGCCTGCGTTGCTGTCACCTGTCAAGCGTTGTATATGACACGAGGTTCGCACTGCTGTACACTCTCGACCCCGATGTTTTGTATTTAATGTTTATTGTTACTGATTTATCATTGCATTACCTGTATGGTTATATACAATACAACAGTTATAAAATTACACCACGTCTCACTCTGCCCTAACAGGTTATGGATCCCAGAGACATATAATCGTCGGTGTGTGGTTTGTAGAAAAGTTTTCGTCTAATTTGTTGTGTCCAAGTTTTAGCGAGAAAGATGAGTGCAACTCACACGTCTAGAATTGAAACTCTCAACAAAGAAAACTACGATACCTGGAAAATGCAAATGGAAGCGCTGCTTGTAAAAAACGACGCATGGGGTTACGTAAGTGGAGAATGTGTAAAGCCAGAATTAAAAGTAAGTGATACCACTTCGGCGATGGCAGTACGCAATTGGTCCAAAAGTGATAGCAAGGCGAAATCCGACATTATACTGGCGATTAGTCCATCTGAGTTAAAACCGATAAAAGGATGTGTCTCATCCAGGGATGTATGGGTAAAGCTGGAAAGTATATACCAGTCAAAGGCGCCTGCTAGAAAAGCCACGCTGCTGAAACAACTAACTCTACAACGTATGGAAGAATCTGGAGACGTACGTGAACATATAAACAAGTTTTTCGACGCCGTCGATAAACTGTGTGAAATGGAAGTTGAAATCAACCCGGATTTATTAGCAATCATGCTACTGTATAGTTTGCCCGCTAGTTTTGAGAATTTTAGATGTGCGATAGAATCTCCCGATGAATTGCCTACGCCCGATGTACTACGTGTAAAAATTGTCGAAGAATACAATGCGAGGAAATCCGAAGTACGGCAAATATCACAAAATTCTCAGAACGCATTATACACAAAAAATAATGCGAAATGGCGGCATAAAAACGTAAAGAAGACTGAATATACAGGAAATAGTGCAAGCTCTAGTTCGGGTGGCAGAGACAATAAAGAAACTTTTAGATTTCGTTGCCATAAGTGTAAAGGAATCGGACATAAGGCTGTGCAATGCAAGAACCGGAGTGAATCCGCAAAAAATGCAGAAGACGTTTGTCTGTGCGCATCAGAGTGCCNAACATTTAAAACAAGTATATTTTAGTAGCAATACCATGTGCTACTTGGTGTATTTTTTTTGGGGGTTCTGATTATTCTGAGCATACGCAACTGCATAATTTTGACATTTTTTGTAGGACTTAATTTAAACATCAAAACAAAAACAATTTAGAGAATGTTAGTTTCTATGGTTTTTATAAAAATAAATTTGTTAACGTTATTGAAACAAATAAGGAAAAACCTATATTAAGGAACAAAGCTCACATAAGGCAGTTGTTAAATATGTTTAAACTTATTTCCAGGCACTGTATAATACAGAGTGTCCTACTAGGGTCGGCGAGGTACGATATTAGAAAAAGTATAGGCCTTAGAGCTTCGGGAAAAAAATTTTGAATAATAAATCGTTGGAAATAGTTTTCAAGTTCGTAGCTCGGCCGCTAGGGGGCGCAATCTACATACCAAAACAGAGTTGAATTTTTCTCAGAAACGTTTCCTATTCAGGTATATTACATAGTACAAATATGGATAGCCGGATTCATTGCGTATAACTTTTGTTATTGACCTTTTGTTCTATGTCTCGACAGAAAAAGTGGGGAAAGTCGCTAATGTTTCATCAAAAAAATGTATTTTTTTAAGGATTGGCTCATCAAATGCCCATAGTGTTATACCTCGTTGGAAAGGTCTTTTCATGCTTTATTTCGTGGTGAATGCGTAATGTCATTTACCTCAATATGAAAACCTATAGATGGTGTTATTTCAAAAGATTTCCTTTTTATGGATTTTTCTCAAAAATTTTAAATGCTATAGTTTTCTTTACATAAATGTATTCAGCACAAAAAATTTATGAATATAGTGTGTTAGAAATTTCTAAGGAAAGTGTTGTCTATTAAAACCTAGTCAATTGCGGATCTAAACAAATTTAAAACAAAAGCAATTTCTTACCCAACATGCCTTTTAGTCAATAGATGAGTATTTCCAGTTTGAGTCTTAACTGCAGACTAACACTGTTATTTTTAACCTGTAACTTATTGTAAATGTGTTTTAATAGTGATAGTATTTTAATATGTTTTTTACCTACTTGTTTGTCCGACGTTTCATATCCTGTAATTAGGCTTACATGAATAAATTTATATTACTACTACTACTACTACTACTTATTTATTAGCGCTGTTTATCCAAGTTTAGGTTGTTTCTTAAAAAGTTAAATTGCAGGATACAACTTTTTATAGGTTAGTTTGAAGAGCANAAATTGTGTGCAGATGTTAGGTTTGAGTGCCTCTCCAGTAACCGATATCCAAAGATGTTAAAGAGTCGGTGTACGATCGCGAGGGGAAGTGTTAGTGTGAAAATCGGACTCCATATTCAGATCGAGCCTGCGCTGCTGTCACCTGTCAAGCGTTGTATGTGACGTTGCGAGGTTTGCACTGCTGTACGCTCTCGACCCCGATGTTTTGTATTTAATGTTTATTGTTACTGATTAACATTGCATTACCTGTACGGTTATATACAATACAACAGTTATAAAATTACACCGCGTCTCACTCTGCCCTAACAATAAAAAGGACATGCAGATGTATTATTAAAAAATTCATGTGTTTTCGATTTTAAACCACGAAAATTCTGGTAGTATATATGAAATACATTGGAAAGTTCAAGCTTACCGTGCAGTAATTGCTAATTGTTACTAAATAATGAATCGATTTTCTCTTATAGACAGTACAAATCTCACTATCCCACACAAAATGGTTACAGTCAGATATCTTGGCATTGACACAGTTAATACATTTAGGAACCGCATCTACAGGACAGTGTTTAATATTATGTGCGTTAGAACGCTTAGGGCAAACCAGTATCTTACTAGCGCACGACTTTTTGTAGTAATTCAGTCCACTACATTTATAACAGATTTTCAACTGTATCGCATTATATACCTTGCAAACATCATAGTTAACGAATAAGTAACCTTGCTTCATAATCTTGCAATAAGATTCACCATCGAGATCTAAAATCGCTTGGTATAATTTGTTATTTTTCTTAGTTGACCATATCTTAAAAATACACATTACTTTTTGAAAATATTTCATTTTGATGCTTAATAAATTTCACCAAATTTCATTGGAATATTTCTCGATCATGCCCACAATTTTTACTTTAAAATTACCTCTACTTGGCTCCTTGGTATCATAATTGGCTGATAGTTTTTGTTTTGCCATTTGTTTAAATTTATTGGCATCATTGGAGTCACTACAACCAATTAAAATTCCTCCTTGACTTAAATTTTTTACTTTAGCAACCTGGATATTCAAGTCAACGGGATTGACAGTATTCATTAAATCATTTTTGGTTTGGGCATTGGGTTGTTCAAAATTTTTGGGCTTGATGATCACCATGGATTTGTTGTTAACCACCTGCGAAAATAGAGGCACTGTTTCGTTTACATTAGAAAACTCGGGCAGTTTAGATAATTTACTTCCCGCAAAAACCAGTACAAGAAATAGCTGTTGATTTGCGACGATCTAGGGTTGACTCACATTTGCCACAAATGTTAGACATTATTTGTAATTATTACCCATATATGCTTAACGTAGTAGTAAAAGTTCTCCAAAACAAAAACACGATGCCAATACTAACTGCTACCACACAATAGTTCAATAATTCAAATTAATAAACTCACAATTTTCTACAGAAAAGGCGTCAAAAGCAAGAGCGAATATAAAACACGTCAACACACTCTCGACTCAAAATTTGTTTTATGAGTCAAAGCTACTCTAACGAGTTATATTAGAGTCAAATAATGTTCTGAATAAGATTTTGCGATATTTTTCAGGAAAGCACATAACGACGATGAATTCTGGTTGAAAGTTTTGTAGCTTGAAGGGATCATACGATGATGACCTTGGCCCGGCCACACGGTGTGCAGGAAGCAAATTTTATTCAAACTAAAATGTCGAGAAAAACTGCTTATGCAGGGGGCTTGCTACTTATAAATACATGCAGAATCTATAGTTTTTAAAATCTGATTAGATCATTTTAAGCTTTTTTGGTAAAAAATGTAAATACATAACATGCAATTTTGGAATTTTTTATCACACAAACATCATCATTTTCTTCTAACAATGGAAAATTTATAGTGCTATGGCACTGTTTAGCTCTTTTTAAAAGTGCAAAGAATGGCGATAATCTCGAAAAATACGTCAAAGAATTGAAAACAATTTTTGAATCTACCGAACTTTCAAAAACCTTAAAAGTTCATGTAACACTAGAGCATCTTACGCACTGCCTGGAATATCTAAATGGAGATGGACTTGGTACCTGGTCTGAGCAGGCAGGAGAATCTATTCATAAGGAATTTTTAAAACATTGGAATAGAAGAAAAGTTAAATCAATAAATAATCCAGCATATTTACCAAAATCGAAAAAAGCAGTTGTATCTTTTTCATCTTTAAATATTTAAGTTATTCAACCAAAAATAGTAATATAGTGTTATATGTATTATATGTCTTATGTATA
>NW_019417579.1:45198-64081 GCF_000390285.2 Anoplophora glabripennis
TTTGAAGGGAATTCCTGTCGTACTCTTTTGGAAAACGCGGATAAATTAGATGATCCTTCTATATACATATAGTAACGTGGGAATTTTAAGTTTGGTTCCATTTATTAACACACTTAAAATTATGAATAAAATAGTAAAGAGCTGTTTTTCTACAAAGAAGGGCGATAATCTCGAAAAATACATCAAAGAATTGAAAACAATTTTTGAATCTACCGAACTTTCAAAAACCTTAAAAGTTCATGTAACACTAGAGCATCTTACGCACTGCCTGGAATATCTAAATGGAGATGGACTTGGTATCTGGTCTGAGCAGGCAGGAGAATCTATTCATAAGGAATTTTTAAAACATTGGAATAGAAGAAAAGTTAAATCAATAAATAATTCAACATATTTACCAAAATTGAAAAAAGCAGTTGTATCTTTTTCATCTTTAAATATTTAAGTTATTCAACCAAAAATAGTAATATAGTGTTATATGTATTATATGTCTTATGTATAAGTATATAAACTTGGAAAAAACATGTTTATTAAATTTACAATTTTATATTCAATAATTACTACTAAAGGTTTACGCTGAATTATGATTTTCATACATTTATTTAAATTTTTCCATTAACTACTTGCTTATGTAAACATGTATATATATGTATGTATATGGGTGGGTAAGTGACTATGTGTGTGCCTAGTTATATACATATTATATTATATACTTTCATATTTACCCATATATATAATTTTTATATTATACTCATACGATCAATTATCACTGTTATTATGTATTTACATTTTTTACAAAAAAAGCTTAAAATGATCTAATCAGATTTTAAAAACTATCGATTCTGCATGTATTTATAAGTAGCAAACCCCCTGCATAAGCAGTTTTTCTCGACATTTTCGTTTGAATAAAATTTGCTTCCTGCACACCGTGGCCAGTCAAGGCAAAGTCACTATGACTCGGCCAGCCGGGTTGTAGCAACCTTGCCTGGACTGGCCCGGCCATAACGATCTTGCCTAAACTTAATGAGCCTGCAACAGGGTTTTCCTATTTTGTAACTTGATGTGACCTTCAAAGAACCTTCAAGAGTGACCTTTAGGCTATGGTCAAGGCCATGATCATATGATCCCATCAATTTATAAAACTTTCAACTAGAATCCGTCATAAGTGCTTTACAGAAAAAATCTTAATTCATAACATTATCTAACCCTAAAATAACCCGTTAGAGTCAGATTAACCCATAACAGAATCCATTTCTGGTATCAGAAATATATCGATCATCTAAAAATTCAAGTTGAGCTTCAAATGACCTCTAAGGTTGAGCTTTGGGTCAAGGTCACTGTCGAATGTCTCCCTCAGAACTTTACACCTTTTATATAAAAAGATGCGTTATTTATAATGGGACACCCTGTATAACCTTCACATTTCAATACATACATACGTATATACAGGCTGTTACAAATTCCCTTCTTACTACAGGGATCTCGAAAACGGTAAAAGATACAGACTGGCTTAAATGGGGGCAAAGTTGCGTAATCAGGGGAGCAACATCTAAAAAAATCAAAAAAAAGAACACTTTCTCATGGCCACTTTTTGCCCTCTATCGAATGGCATAATCAATTTCTATAGGTAACTTTTTGTCTCTCCAGGACCATCATCAACTTCATTTTTTTAAATACAACCCTATAAATTTTATTATATTTTTTGCAAGCCCTTATGAATCGTTCCAAATTTATCTAAATTTTTTATTTAGAATTCTTTGTTTATTGAACTATCGTACACTGTAAGTGACGTTAGACCTTGTGAAATCCATCTAGTTATTTAAACTATTACCACCACGGATTAAAACAAAATTATTAGTTTTCTGCCCGTGTCCATAGTTATTTCTAGGCTTCTCCAGTGCTCAAAATTCAAACAAATTCCAATCTATTTTTTTTCAGGTTATTCATACAAATATGTACCTGTTTTTTCACAGTTGTGGTTACAGATATAATAAATTCCGATAATATTACGCTGATCTTCATTTTCAACCTTTGCCAAAACAAAAATGGTTTTGAACACTTACTGACATTTTTTAAAGAATTCACTTGACGTTTTGGTTGTTCATATGGATTTTTAAGGATTAATTTGTCATAATAAAATTAAAATTGTAATCATGTTTTAATTTTGATGCAACAACTTATTGAGTTATGGTATGACCAAATGATGGTAATAGTTAATAATAATAAATGTTTTATTGTAACGTGTGGTTTAAATATAATATATATAAATAAAAAATAGTTTAAATAACTAAATGGATTTCACAGGGTCTAACGACACTTACAGTGTACGATAATTCAATAAACAAAGAAATCTAAATAAAAGATTTAGATAAATTTGGAACGAATACACTGAAGATGAATTTTTCAAGACAAAATGTCTGAATCTGGTTCGGGCTGAGGCAGTATAGTATTGGGGATCATGAAGGCTTGCAAAAATGTAATAAAATTTCTAGGATCATATTTAAAAAAATGAAGTTGATAGTTCTGGAGAGACAAAACATTACATATAAAAATTGATTATGCCATTCGATACAGGACAAAATGTGGCCATGAGAAAGTGTTCTTCTTTTTTCAATATTCCCACAAACAAGGCTGAAATGAAACAAAAACAGATCTCTAAAATTTCGTTTTTTTTCAAATATTTCGAAAACTGATCATGTTTGCCTTATAATAATGTCGGTCCCCTGATTAAACAATTTTACCTCCATTTAAGCTACTTCGCACCTCTTACCGTTTCCGAGATCCCTATAGTGAGAAGCGAATTTGTAACAGCCTGTATACGGGTGGTCCGCATGCTTGGACAGCCAGATCGCCAGATCTAAACCCTCTGGACTTCTATGTTTAGGGTTACCTATCTGAAAAGTAAAAGTTTATTCTACTCCAATAGATACAAGACCACAACTACTGCAGCGAATAGAAGACGGGTGTAATGAATTAAAAGAAAACCACCACATGATATTAGTTAGGTAATTCCATTTAATCATGAATAGAAGTTATCAGAAATGTATCATTGTGATGGTTCGCATTTTGAACAATTGTTGCAAATACGTAACGTTAATTTCATTTCTTGTTTAATTGTTGTTGCTTGGTAAATGTATTTTTATTATTATTTTGATTTAAATTTTTATTTGTAAAAATAGTGGATTAAGCCTCCAGAGGAAACTAAAACACTCTAGGAACACTACCTCGCAGGTGATGTGGAAATAATTTTGTTGATCTACTTACAAATTGCACTTACTTTTAAGCATAAACATAAATATTCTTGTAGTATTATGGTTTGAAGTATCTGCCACAAGGGGATTGTATTAGTATGAATAACTTGAGAACGGTGAATCTTGGGGATAAAATTCTAGTTAACTTTTTTACGTATTTAGTGCATTAGAATATAAATCCGTTACAATAACTTGTAAAAAATACAGTGGCGTAGTTTTTTTTTTATAAAAAGAGGGCGACTCCTGTCCAGTTGTACACCACTGGTTGAACCTTTAGAGCTCATATTTTAGGGAATGCAAGGCCTACTGTCATACATTATCTGTACCAAATTTTATTGAGATCGGTTAATAGAGTCCGGAGATATAAACAAATCAATTTTTTTAAACAACTTCAACACCCTGTATCTCTAAGACGAGGCCGTTCCAGACCTATATTTATAAGGCAAACACCTATTAGAGATCTATCTGCCCTCGAAGTTTCCTGCATAAAATTCGGACCACCCTGTATAGTGTGAACAGATTAAGATAGCTGCAACAAATAAACTTTATAAGTTGTGTTTTGCACCATCTTGCACAAATACTTCAATAAATAATCCAAATAAATATTTTGTAACTGTACCAACGGACTATTCTAGTAAATTGAAGTGGTTTAAAGCAGTTAGAAAAGATATGCCCAAATCACGAAGTGGTTTCTTATGTTGTAAAGATCGCTTTAATGTGGTAATTTCATAATAATTTTTACAAGATTCTTAACGCTCTTGTTATATTTTAGTTCGAAAAAGACATGGAAAATTATGTGCTTTTCGAAATAAAACAAGATGTGGGTCCACATATTTCTGAAAATCAACAATGTGGAAAGGGAACTACAAGTACTTCTGAGAATTCTGCATTTATAAAACGACAAAGACAAGATATAGTAAAAGATATTTTAGAGTCAACAACAGTATTAACACCTATGCAAGATGATGAAGCTCTAGTAAGCACCAGCAATGTAAACAAGAATTTATTACATTTCATATATGTACACTTAACACCTGTAAAGAGTACAGCTATTAGGCAAGGTGACAGTGGCGGCTCGTGATTTTTTGAGATGGGTGGGCAAAATATTTTTTCTCATGTAACTTAATATCATATAGGAATAATTGCACTCTACTGGCCTACTAATTTATTTCCTATATCAAAATTTTTTAAATTTTCTGTTAACAAATGATCCGCAGCTTTTCCCCTTGCTTACATAAAAAAACCCATAAATCTTTCAACTACTTTACCACAATGAACATATCTAAAAATTACTAATAACTGGGATAAGCATTTAACATCCGTTGTTTCATTTGGGTACTTGCCACGCAAAATATAGAGCATTTCTTATTTCTGAAAATATCACTTCGGATGCTACTCCATTGATGCTCTCAATTAAATCATTTTGAATAGTTTTTGAAAGGCTGCTAAAACCTAGACTTTTTTCTAAAAACACTTTAAATTTATTATCATACCTTGAAAGTATGTTTGCAAGCTCACGAAAATTGCCTTGATTAATGGAATTATCTGATTCATTATGGTTCTTAAATCTTGTTCTGGTGTAGCTAAGTAAATAATCATATCAATAAAGTGCTTTACAATGTCTATTTTCGTCCACGACTTTATTATGTTTTAAAATATTCTCATAAAATGCGGAATCAATAAAAGTTTGAATGTTTTTTTTCCTAATAATTTAAATTTTAATGATGAATATGTATGCTAATTCGATCGCTCTTGTTTTTTTTTAAGGATTCATTAATATGTTTCAGATCTGAATATCCTAGATAGTTCCACGGTGTTTTACTTTTTTCATTACATAGTAAGCAATTCTACCAATATAATTTGGTTTTGGTTTCACTGCCTGTTAACCACTCATATTTATTGTACCAATTTTTACTAAATGATCCGTTACTTCCGTAATTGTTTTTATTTGTTAAATTTTTCATGTCAGGCGTAGGTTTTAATTTTGAAATAAATAATTTATCATCGAAAGTCAACGTACTAAATTTTTTATCTAATAAAAAAATCAACAATACATTAACATTGCTACTCACCAATTCGCGAATTTCACTTGCCATTTTACTTTACTCCAAACTATTAAACAATAAAAACTTGCCTAAACCACCACTAGAAACCCTAATCTTGTCAAGGTTAAACATAAACAAACGACATGACAAATCGCAAGATGATATGTAAGTACTCGAGGAATATACGAGTGAAGCCTATTTTGTAACTTGATGTGAACGTTTTTTTTTATGTCACAGTTTCTTTATTATTTGAAGAAAAAATAAATATTGGATTTAAAAGTCCTAAAAATTTACAACACTTCCATATTTACAAACTTAAATATACCTATTAAAACAATGAAAATTTCTCCGCAATCATTCTTAATTCAGTTTAACAGCAACGAGTTAAAAAAAACTTAATAATTATAATTATCATTATCACAGAATATTCAACATAGCACCGTAGATATTTATTTTTTAACTCGATTTACACATTATAAAATGGTTTATTATTTCATTTATTAAAATTTGTTTTCTGGAATACCTTTCCAGGGAAAAATTAATTGTTCTAATGTTTAAAAATTCATTTAAAGAACAAAATTACAGCAAATAAATATACATATATGTGTATTTCCAATCGCTGGCGAAAAGCCTTAGCTGGCCTTAGCCGATACAGCACTCGACGGGCATATACAGGTTTGCCCGTCGTGGCGCAAATATTCTGAATTGGTAAATGACTTACGTTTCCGAGTACGTTTCCGATTACTCTCTAGTCATACCAACTAATAAATATTTACTAGTAACTGACAAGTTAACACAATTTTTTCCAAAGCCATCTCGTGTGACTAAAAATAATAAGAACTTGTTTTTTTCAGAAATGTTGCTATATGTTAAAAACTAACAATTTTAGGTGTAGAACATGCTTAATAAAAGTTGAAGTGAACCGATATGTACCATTTCAAAAATTTTAGAAAATCAAGTATGAACTGTCTAAAAGTGATCGTACTATAAAAAATGCCCTGTATAAAATACCGACATTAGTTAATATAGGAGCCTTGCCATATATAGCATCGTCTCATAAATAGATGTGTTTAAAAATATACAGGGTGTTCCGTATAAAAAATAATATTTGGCATGTCCCGTTTTTAATAATGCCCTGTATGTTTCATATTAATTTTGTAGTTTAGATTTCTTGATTTTGTACAACTTTTATATAAACTTTTTTTCTGTATGATGAATAACAAGGTAGTTATTGTACTTTCCCACACTAACACCCACCCTGTCTTATAAAGGGTGTTTGGAAAAGTTTTTATAAAATTTGAGGTGAAAGTAGAGCCAAAAATAGTAAAAAAGGTTCCTATAAACATTGGTCCTTCAGAGTACCGTTACTGAGATATGGCTCTCCAAAGGGGTCTTATCATTTGTATATTTTTTAAAATTGTTTCTGATTAAGATAATGGAATAAAATTTGTACGTAATAGTCATACCATAACTACCATAAGTTTCATTAAAATCGGTTATAAATAAGGATAGTTTTCTAACTACCTTTAACAGAAATTTTTCGAATTTGCTTTTATTCCTTTGAATTACCAAGCAAATAATATTTTTTATTGAATTAGGTATACTTTTTTAAAGAAAAAATTTCTTTATTTTTTTTTTCGAATTCTGCATTGTTTAATTAGAAATAATTATTTTTAAAATAATGTATGGCTCAGAACAGTAACGTTTTTAAAACATTTTTTCATAGTAGGCATAGTGACAGTTTCGTTGTAATGATACTGATTGTCACTTTCGCGTGCTATCATCTGTTGTTGACATTCGCGAATGCGAATATTCAGTTTTTAAATATAGCGCCGTTCATCTATCATTCAAAATATGCCGCGCGCGACGCACATAATATTTCTGGTGACAGCGGCGCTAGAGGCTAAAGAAATTAGCGTATTAGAACGGTATTTTTGTATGATTGGAATTTTGTTTTGTTTTCGCTACCGGCTCAGATGAGTGTGAATTGTGAGGTTAGACTATTGTTAGTTATTTCTTAACATGAGTAAATCAACTCCTTGATTATAGAAAGATATAATTGTTTTAAGTAAGTTTTGTAATTAAAAAGAAAAGAAATGAATACTTTTTTGTTTAATTTACCCAATATTGTTTTCACATTCTGTATTTTTCATTCACGTTCATATTCGCAAAATATTCAAAGATATTTGCGAATGCGAATGCGGATATTCGTTACATCACTAGTGTGTGAGTGTGGGTGTATGTGCAGGTGTATATCCATACAATAGCATTACGTTATAGCCAAACGTACTTAAAGCCTATCTTGGAACAGCTGTATCTTGAAAGGACGAATTTTTATAACTTTTGATCTACATATCAGGTATTACCAGAATCCAAAGTTTGAACAAATTTGACCGAAAACCATTTCCCATAAGGATCCTGCTGAGTCCTTTAATAGTTATTTCATTTTTTATTCTTAATAAGGGAAATATTTGATTGTTTTTATTTTAGAATGGTGTCTACATATCTAGTACATCATGGGTACTGCAACACTGCGGAAGCTTTTGCCCATATTACCGAGCAACCTTTTAATGAAGATGTAGTTTCAATTAAAAATCGTCAAAGTAAGTTTGTTTAAATAATTTAAATTTTCAATGCATGTATTATACCTACTTATAATATATAATTTAACTAACCTAATCTAATATTAGTCCGTCATTTTTCAGAATCCCTGAAAATCTATACAAACATTGTTACTGAAAGTCTTAATATTTTTACTATGGCAATATATTGTAACGTACTTTACTCAGTCGCCAAATTTTTGTAACACCCTTTATATACTTTACTTTATTTTGGTTTTGATTTTGCGGTGGTGACGGTTCGGTTCAGACGTTACTTGTGGCTGCCCCCGGTATACTACCAACTCTAAACAGAATCTTAATTCACAATTGCGAATTCTGATTTACTAGATTTATTGACGTCACTGACGTCCCTATTTGGACGCCTAATTTTATGACGACCCTTGACTACTAGTTTATCGGCAGCGGTGGTTGGCAGCCGGCGGTGGTGAGTGACGTCACAGGAACGTACTCCGAATTGAATCTTTTTGTTCGGTTTTTGTCTCGGGCGCCAGTTTCCCAATTTTTTACGTGGGGGAAACCTACCCTTGGTTTAGAGTAAGTACTCGGGATAGCTACAGTGAAGAAAGTTTAATTCCAGGGGTCTGTTATATTTCTCTTAATTTTAATCAAAGTAGTTCTCTGAGTGTAGTGTTATTTTCCTTTTAAAATAAACGGGCTTATCAGTGTAGGTCACAAAAAGATAGAGACTTTTTACTGATCGGAATTTTATCAGGTTTGTCGGTGTTAAAAATGAATACAACTGGAAATATCTTTACTAGATTTATTTTACCTTACTAAGGCCTACGGCAATTGAAACAACCAAAAGCAAAACAAATTCTAATTACAATTTTTATAAACAACTAAAATCAGAAAAGTAAATATACTTTACACACGGTGTGAATAAAATAAAATTGGTTAGAGCAATTATATATCGCGGGATTAAAAAAAATGCTTATTCGATTTTCCGGAGCTGTAAATAAATAATAAAATTAGAGGATAGTCAAAATATCGGTGTTCAGGACACAAAAAATCGGTACGGTAGGCAAATGCGGTATTAGGCGTTTAGTTTATTTTTACAATAAACAATCTAATGCTTTAAGAAAACGGTACGCCATAAATAAATAATCGGTTTTAGTTGCGGTCGGTGCTAGAAAGGAAAGGAGAGTTAGTAAATCAGAGTAGTAAATAATCAACAAATATGCCGATTCCAAAGGGCTCTGAAACAAAGAAAAATAAATTACGGGCTACTCTAATTCTACAAATGAATATCGTCGGCGGTTTCTAGCAAATGCAACGGACAATTATGCGGAGTTAATACCAGCCAAGGAGGAAGCGAAGCAAGCAATACACAAATGGCATAAATAAGCACGGTACCAATAGTACCAATAACGGTAATCAAGGACAGGAATAGTTTGGGTGACGGGTGGCAAAGTCTATTCGAGTGCACGTTCGGACGCGCGGCCGGTGACAGATTTCTCCTGGAAGCGGTGTTATGCACAGCCAACTCCCTGGGTCTATGCATGTTATGCATAGTCAACCAGCAGTTTCAGTCAAGGTACCTCGCAACGTTCGTCAAAACGAGGGCGATGTTATGCACAGTCAACCCGCCGCCAGACAACGCCGCTGCCGCACCATGTACTGTATACGACAGATGTCTCCTGAAAGCGGTGTTATGCACAGCCAACTTCCTGGGTCTATCCGTCACGGTTTGGCCAGCACCTTTTAAGCAAAATACAAAGTTTCTTATTACATTGTTATAGTATTGGTTTTAACATTAGAGAGAACTGAGCCTTAAACATTGTTCTTGCATGGATAAAGTAGCTTACGCTAAGTGTAGCAAGCTATGACCAGTAATGTCAGTGTAATTGTTTATTGTTGTCATCTGTTGGTTTGAAAATTGTTACAGTTCATTGTGATTTAAAAAACTTTAATTTTCAATAAAATTAGTATTTTCAAATATTGAGAAGTATAATATGTTTGTATTGTACTATCAATACAATTTCAATTCTGCTCAAGCACTGGCGGAATATAGAAATAAATTCCCAAATGCCGCCCAACCCAACAGAAGAACTTTTTCAAAATTACGAGAAAACCTTCGAAGATATGGATCTTTTAAGAAGGACAGGGGAATAAAATCAGCTAATGTTGTTAATAACATAGGTAATGCTAACAGAATTTTAAATTATGTGAATAGGAAAAATGAACAAAACACTAATACATCTTTGAGAGAAATTTCAGTAAACTGCAATGTAAAGAAGGATAGTGCAAGAAGGTTATTGCGAAAAAATGGTTTCAGGTGTTATAAGGTGAAAAAAGTGCATCACTTGAGAGAGGCAGATAAACCGAGGAGATTAAGATTCTGTAGGTGGTTACAAGAAAGAAAGAGGGAAGATCCTTTTATATGCAGAAGAATTCTGTGGTCAGATGAGTCAAACTTGTCTAATAATGGAATTTTTAATAGAAACATTCACTTCAAATGGACTAATGGTAATTTATATTGGCACACAGAAACCACATTTCAACAGAGGTGTTCAATAAACTTTTGGGTGGGAATTCTTGACACCAAAATCATAGGACCTTACTTCTATGATGGTAAACTGACGGGTGCCAGATATCGCAGATTTTTGGAAAATGAATTTAGCGAGTTGTTAGATGGTTTGCCACTCGAAAATAGACAAAACTTTATTTATTTTCAGCAAGATGAAGCACCGCCACACAATTCGGAAATTGCTCAGAATTACCTTAATCAACGATTTCCAGGATGCTGGTTGGGTACACATGGACCCATTGAATGGCCAGCCCGTTCTCCGGATTTGTCACCCCTTGACTTTTTTTTTGGGGTTATATAAAAGATAAAGTCTTCCAGACTATACCAGAAACTGTGGAAGATCTAAAGTTAAAAATAAGAGAAGTTTGTGCCTCGGTGCCACCTGAGAAGATACGTAATAAATGCTATACCAAGGAGGGTCCTACTATGTGTCAGAAATTGAGGTGGCCTGTTTGAGCATCTTACTTAAATTATTATTTGTCTGTGTTAGTTATACTAGTATTAGCTGTTAAATTAAATATTTTTGTATTTTTTAGTTCTAAGATTACCTTTTCTGATCTAAATTTAAATAAAAATTGTTTATAATTTAGTACCACTTATTTTTACTATTGAACTAATAGTCCACGGGCCCACGTACAAAGAAAAAAATGATTACCAGCAAGTTGTAACTTTGCGTGCAGCTTAAGTTTGACGAGTCTCCCACGATTTGACTACGAGGAAAATTCAACAGTGGTAAGTTTTCCCGTGATTTTCAAGAAAATATGTCAATCTGACATAACCATGGAATGTTATGACCAGCACTTTTTTTTTAAGTTTAAAAGAGATATATTTTTTTTTAAACCCCCCAAAAATTTTGGCCGACAAAAATGTTGGTATTTTGAGTTTGTCCCCCACCCCAAATATGTCGATTTGGTGACATTATGGTTGGTGACAACCAGCAAGCTGATTTTTCTGGGAGGGTTTGGTAATAAGATTTGAAATGAAAGTATCTTATTGTCCGACAAAATTCTTGATAAGTTTTTGCAGTCCGACGCCCTGAAGATGTTGACTTAACGACAACATGATTGGTGATACCAGCCGTCGGACAAAAGCGTCATTATTTAAAAAATGCAATATTAATCTTTGAATTTAATTGTCCGACAAAATTATTGTTTTTTTTTTGCTTGTCCGACAAAATTAAACGATAAAATTTTGCGGTTTCAATACTTACACATGTAGAAAAATAATTTATATTTAATAAAAAAATATATAAAAAATTTTGTTTAAATTTCTCAAATTTCAAAATAAATATGACTAATTTAAATTTATTTTTTTATACAATTACAAAAAAATTGTATAGAGGGTGGTCCCGAGCTAATAGGTCATAATTCATGGGTAGATTCTCGAAGAAAAAATAATTCGATAAAATGTACCTTGTTATCGCTATCGAAAATTTCAATTAATGCGTAAATATGTACCAGTTTTTTTTATAATTATAAAATATAAATATAATAAGAGGCACTTTTTTCCCTGTAACTACTTACAGAATTTAGAGCTTTCCTCTTCCTCAAATGACATACATTTCTTTTTTTTATAACACCTTCAAAATGATAGTTTTTCAGATAAGAATTTTCAAGTCGACAGTTACGTATAACAATAAACAGTTTGCCAAATGAAGACATTACTGGGGTCATAGGGGTAACACATTTGTTTTTACAGCTTGCGACATTTAGCGTAAGCTACTTTCTCTGTGAAAGAACAATGTTGAAGGCTTAATTCTCTCTAATGCAAAAACCAATATGTACTATAGTAAAGTAATAAGAAAATCTGTATTTTGCTTAAAAGAAATACATTATATTTATTATTAATTTTTTTGTAGTTATTATGTTTAAAACAAATTTATACATTAACATAAGCAATATGAAAATTTTTATAATAATTTTTTATATCGAAATTATAAAAAATATAATAAATATAAAAGATGAAGGCGACATGTAGTATATTGCACGAAAGAGGAAAAAACGAGCAATTATATTGTGGCCATAGACTTCGATGACATTTTTTTTTGCCCGTGTAGAGGGCGCAGCAATTTACATACGATAGTTCAAAAATCTGTTTATACCAGGTGAAAGATATCAATTTTGCCACGAAATTTTATTAAAATAAGTTTTCTCTATCTCTTAAAATAAAAAAATTAAACGACTAAACTTTTGGTACTTTTCCGGTTTTTTTATGATTACTCACAAAGTTGGTCATGGATGTCAAATCTGTTTCTAGGAGCATAAAGGCCTCAAAAAATGCAACAAAAAACATATAAAGATTTTTGACGTGCATCGCATATTAAGCGAGATACATAGGAGTGGCCCTTTACATTAGAGCGACAAAGTAAAGTAAAGAAATCCGTGCGATAGACAAGGATGGCTATAGTGAAGACGTTTCATAATCTGAATAGTCACCGCCCGTTCCGGGTTAGAAGTGAGAGTGACTATTCAGATTATGAAACATCTTCAATGTAACCATCCTTGTCTATCGCACGGATTTCTATGACTTACTTTATCGCTCTCACGTAACGGCCGATGTACCATGGGGACTTTCCGAACCTGTATATATACAGTGTGTTTCACTTAAGTCGGTACACCTCCGTATTTAGGATGGCGCTGACCGATTTTCAAAATTCTTTTTTTATGTGCTAGTACTCAAAAAGGCCTACTTTTTGATATTATATTTTTTGACGTGACCTTTTCCACGGCCTACTATTATTAAGAAAAGACCCTCAAAAATCAAAAAACATATTCGGCATTTTTTTAAAGAAAGAGATGGATAGCATTTTCGATTTAATCACACATCAAAACCCTAAATACAAAGTTTCATTATTATATCTTATACAGGGTGTTCACAAAATAGGTGCAAACTTCGAAAAATTCCAGTCATTGCAGAGTGTCCTGTATTAACAGCGGAAAATAATTTGAAGGTGTTTTTTCATAATTTTATTTACCGAAGGTATACCTATGCAGTTTCATTGATTTCACTCATACAGGGTTTTCACAATAAGACAGCCAAATTCTACATTATTTTTAATATACCAGGAATGAGTTTCACAACGAAATAGAATTTAAATATTACTATTTTCTATTAGCCCACCATCATTTGCTCTCCTTTTATCTCTAATAACTCTCCTCAACTGTTGTTGTTTAATTTGACTGGAAGTGTAGTGGCTTTAACTCCAGGTCTTAATCGCCGTCATATGCATTCGCATGATGATATCTTAACGAGGTTTATCGGGTAAGGAGGTACATCTAAAGTCTAACGAGAGTTTCTGTAGATTCGCTAGTGACTAAAGTAGTAAGCCTTTAGATTTGTCAACGTTGCACTTGGCTGGCTCGCTCACCTCGGCGTTCGCTCGCTCGCGTTCGATTCTGCTTGCTTGGACACCTGCAAATTTCAAACGACGCTACGTCGAGACCGCGACGTTGCCGCTATCACGCATATGGAGGATAAGTTAGTCAATGACAGCAGTTTGAAGGAGGATATTATATATTATGTTTCTTACAAGTATCTAATCGATTTCTACGAGCTATCATACGGTTCCTTAGATATCGGTTTCCTATTTATACAAGTTGCTGTGGAAACTGTTCGTCAATTCTAAGTGGAAAGACCAAAAAATTCTGCATTCTCATAAGACTTCGTACTAAATTGTGAAAAATTATTTTACTAATATTTCGTCTCTTAGGTATCCAAACTAGTCATAATTTTGTTTGAGGATTTTCTTCATATTAATGAGCTTATATTAATTTTTTTATGAATATTTGTTTGTCAATTCCAAATCAGATACCACCTTAAACCATGTAACTGAGAATTCCAATTTAAATTTTACTCATACTAAAATTTGGTGATGTCTCCGTAGAAATAAAAGAATCCCTTTCAAGCCCAGATTTCTTCACATACTGGAAGAGAGCGACAAATAAGACGGTTACAATATTGCTGCTGGATTCAAGGAGAAATACTGAATGATCGTTTTTTAGTTTTTTAAATAACATAATGTTTACTGAGAGGCTACATTTACCACCAATGGTGTAGTTTCATCCCAAAATTGCAGGTATTGGTCTACAGAGAACCCACACTGGGTAATTAATTGTAAGAGACAATACTCGCAAGAAATTAATGTGTTCTGTGGGATTTTATATGAATCGGACTCCTCTTTTTTAACGTTAATCTAAACGTAGAGATTTTTTTAATTTTTTAAATAATGATTTCTGGGATTCAGTACATGCACTTCCTCTTCATATAAGACAGAACTTCTACCTTCAACTAGATGGAACACGTATTCATAATGCGGTAATAGTACGTCATTAGTTGAATGAGAATTTCCCAAGAAAGTGAGTAGCTCGCAACAGGTCCGTTAGTTGAGTGGCCGTCAAGATCTCCAGACTTGACGCCTCTTGATTTCTCTTTATGGGGAACTGTGAAAAATAAAGTGTATGAAACAAGGCCTCAGAACAGAGAAGATTTATGTAATAGAATTAGACACTCATGTCGACAAATAACACCACAACAGTTGAGGAGAGTTATTAGAAATAAGAGGAGAGCATATGATAATGGGCTAATTCATTCCCGGTATATTAAAAATAATGTAAAATTTGGCTGTCTTATTGCGAGCACCCTGTATGAGTGAAATCGATGAAACTGCATGGATATACCTTCGGTAAATAAAATTATGAAAAAATACCTTCAAAATATTTTAGCTGTTAATACAGGACACTGCAATGAGTGGAATTTTTCGAAGTTTGCACCTATTTTGTGAACACCCTGTATAAGATATAATAATGAAACTTTGTATTTAGGGTTTTGAGGTGTGATCAAATCGAAAATGCTATCCATTTCTTTCTTGCCTAATGCCTAATATGTTTTTTTGATTTTTGAGGGTCTTAATAATAGTAGACCGTGGAAAAGGTCACATGTCAAAAATATAATATCAAAAAGTAAGCCTGACCTTCAAGGACACAGACAATGTCACGACAATATGTGCCCCTTGGAGACCAATAACTTTCATCTGAACCATTTTTCACATAACCATATACGAGTACTTTGGATTTTAGGATGGGCAGACGGGTGATCTGGGACACCCGGTATATACAGAGTGTCCCGGTACTTGATACAAAAAAGTCAAGTACAAATAGATGAGGTCGAAATAATGTCAGTTCATATAATTTTTTTTCATACGGGCCTCCGTTAACAAGTTACGGCCCACAAATATGAAAATTAAAAAGTTATTTTTATTTACAGTCTCTAAACTATTAACTTCAGCATGATGCAAATTTGGTAATCGATAACACATGCTTACAACTTGTTTTTGATGTTGTAAGTAAAACTTCACTATGCCCAGAACGCCAGGGACGGACTATGCCCAGTGGTTAACAACCCAAAATGTTTGCATAAATGACGATCGCAATTTGCCTGTATCAACAATAAGTTCCCTGAAGAATTTGCCAACGATAATACCCTCTAGGTTCAACTCGGTAAAATTAACAGTTTAGGGAATATTTGTGATTTTATGTCACAGTGCACATCGAGCGACGCCTCCACCATTTTTTGTTTTAAATATTTAATTGAACATAATCTCTGTGTTAATGGCTTGTTTACACGGCAACAGGCAACTAAATTTTAAGTCACTTGAACCTATTTGAATAGCGCATATGTGCTAAGTAACAAGTTATGGAGCAAGTAAAAATTTAGTACACTGGAGTAGAATTTATTCATTTATTCTATTTTTTCGTGCAAGTTGACGACTTGCACCGAACTTTTCCCTCCTGCTGATCCACTTTCGCTCCCAAAGTCGTTTAGGTCTATTTTTCTCTTCATATATTTCTTCATTTATTTCTTCTAATATAATATTTAGGATATCGCGTAGTATGCCATTAAATTCTTATACAAACTGCTGCCTCACGTTCATCTCATCATTAAAAACAAAAAATTGTGACGGCGCCGCTCAATGTGCACTGAGACAAAATCACAAATATTTCTTAAACGGTTAATTTTGCCGAGTTGAACCAAGAGGGTATTATTGTTGGCTAATTCTTATTTAATATTTAATAACTGGCGCCCCCTAGACATGAGCCCTACACTGTTTACATATTGCCACCTCAAAAAAAGTAAATCTACAATTTTTCAAAACTCGGTCCATACACATTTAAAATATAGCAAAAAATCGAAAATATTTTTTCAATTTTTTAACACCCTGTAGAATGAAAAGGAGCAACAATTGACTAAGGCATGTTCGCCGCAATCGCTATATTTTGAAGTTAACAATCTGCCATTAAGCTGTGTACCATTATATCGTGTGTACGGCTGTCTAAGTTAACCAAATTTCTTTTTTAGACGGGGATGTAGCCAAGGATAAATCCGTACCTGATATCCGTACTTAAAAGACAGACCGCCTTGTTCATATTGTTTGATTTCGGCTGTAGTCTGCCGTAGTTACGAATTAAATATATACATATACATATATATATATACAGGGTGGCCCAACGAAAACGTAACGGAGCCCATAGCGACTAGGAAAATTTTTCTTTGGAAAAACGCAAAAACCCGTCGATTTTGTTTGCGAGGGGGACATCTTTTTACATGAATTAGATGGTTCTAACTGCTACCCCCTAAGCGGGGTAAACATCCCCTTCAAATTTTTAAATGGGAAGGGTGGTCAAGTTGCATATCGTTCAAAAGCTCTTTTAATTCTCTACACAGTCATGTGCCACTTTTGAAAATCAGCCTATTTTTGTAAAAGGTACAGGGTTTTGAAAGCAAAATTTTATTAATGAAATTATATTACAGTAAATGTTCAAAATGTTGGCCCCCTTCGTCCATGCAATTATAAAGATTTTGTTCAAAACGTTGTCTTACATTCTGGAGCATTTCAGGAGTGACTGGACGACATTCATTAATGATACGTTGACGCAGATCTTCCAGAGAGTCCGTTTGGGTGGCATAAATTTTGGTTTTCAGTTGTCTCCACAAAAAGTAGTCCAATGGGCTTAAATCTGAGGATCTAGGAGGCCATTCAATGGCACTCTCCTACCTATTCAACGATTCGGAAATGTATGGTTTAAGAATTCGCGCACATGGTGGACATAGTGGGGAGGAGCCCCGTCTTGCTGAAACATCAGTTCATCTTCGAGGTAATCATTATTGTTTTCCACAATTACCGTTAAGGCTGGATCAATGGCTTCTTGCAGCAATTCCAAATACATATCACCAGTCAAATTACCATTTATAAAAAAGGACCAACAAGGGAATCACCAAAGATACCAGCCCAAACATTTAATTTTTCTGGGTGTTGAGTATGCTGTTCATAGAATATCCTTGGATTGGAGTCTGCCTAGTAACGATAATTATGGCGGTTGACGGTGCCATTTAGGAAAAAGCTGCACTCATCGGAAAAACAAATGTTGAAAAGAAAATTTGGATTATGCATCGCCCGTTCAGTCATGACCTCGCAAAATTGTACCCGGCGGTCAAAGACATCTTCGTGAAGTTCATGGAGAAGGTGAATTTTGTAAGGATGGAACTTGTAATATTTTAAAATTCGTTGTACACTACCACGACTTACACCGCTTACAGAACCCAATTGCCGTGTACTTAGCCTATGATCTAAAGCAACGTATCCCAGAACTGCAACCTCCACAGCTTCATTACGTACAGGACGTTCATTGTTTCGCTTTTTATTGCCCACAGATCCCGTCTCCCGGAATTTTCTTACTAACTCCAAGACAATTTTGCGATGGACGGGTTTATTGGCATGTCGTTCAGTAAATAACTGAGCTGCTCTCGAAGCACATTCGTTATTTTTATAAAATAATTCAATTATCTGCACTAACAGCCACTAAAACCACTAACACCACTTTACGACAAAATCGCTGACTGAAAAATGGTCTCTTATCTATACCGTATTTAGTGGAATTTGTGAAAGAAATAACTGCAAACAGTCTAACAACACGTTGGAGTAAGTAATGAGAATAGTTTACGTAAAATTATTTATTATTGAATGGAAGTTGCTGGTCAATTATTTCCAGCCATTTGGATATGTTTAGACGCTTCTTTAACTTGATGATTTTGAAATTAATAGCGAACTCGATAGCGCATTTTAATTAGAGAATAATTTGTAGAGATAATAGGAAAATTTGTATGTGTTAGGTTCTGCACCCTTTATCTTTTAAAAAAATGGGTTGATTTTCAAAAGGGACCCATGACTGTATAGAGAATCAAAAGAGCTTTTCAACGATACGCAACTTGACCACCCTTCCTATTTAAAAATTTGGAGGGGATGTTTACCCCGCTCAGGGGGTAGCATTTAGAACCATCTAATTCATGCAAAAGGATGTCCTCCTCGCAAACAAAATCGACGGGTTTTTGCTTTTTTTTCCTAGCCGCTATGGGCTCTGTTACGTTTTCGTTGGGTCATCGATGTAT
>NW_019417580.1:0-36076 GCF_000390285.2 Anoplophora glabripennis
AATATCAAGTGCTGTCTAGGTATAATTTAAACTAACACAACGATGGTATAACCCCCTTTTTCTTCTTAGTTTTGAAGATAAATTATTGCAATTTGAGACATCGTATTAAACTTCACTTTTTGACATTTTAATGATTTTTCAGTCACTTCCGGTTTCGGCGGAAATGACAGTGACTTACAAAATTCTTCATAATTTTCTGAATCCAGTGATCTGAATCCACATAAGTGAAATTTGAAACATAATTTTTTTTCTATTTTAATTTTTTGTTTTCCATTTAGGTGTGTGTTTCAGTTTACTCTAATCGAGCCATACAATGCTACAAAAATCAAAAACCCGTTAAAAATACTAAACGATGTAATTTATTAGCAAATAAAGTTAATCGAAGAGTTTTTTGGGACGTATATATTTTTTTCAAATGAAAATATCTTTTGGTGGCACACCCTACCTAAAAATTATAGTAGTAAATTAACGCACGTTAAAGTTCGTCCTTTATAAATAATCGTGATTATCTCCAAAACCGTTGAAGATAAGTATAGGAAACCTCTATATCAGCCGACGCAGAATTTAATTCTACATGTTCCTGACTGATAAAATTGTTACTGTTTCATTTGAAAAAAATTAGTTTTCAATCTTTGAAAATTACCGTGTTGGCCGCAAAATTTTGAGGACTTTGTGCATAGCTAGATCAAATGTGACACATTTTCGGTGAATACATAATAAATACTACTAATAATGGAAGTATGTCCAAGTATACAAATGGTAGAGATAGTTAATATTAATCGCGACGTTTCATCTAGCATTTTTTTTAATAATCTAAATATCTTGAAAACGAACACCATAAATTTTCAAGGCATGGACGTGGTGACAAAAATTACTCAAAATAACACATAGAATCGACGAATGATATAAAAAAATGGGGTATTCCATTTAAAGCAATGGAGATGACGTCACTTCCGGTGAAACCGGATGTATTCCACTCTTGAAAGTATTTCAAGACTAAATTGAACACAGATAGCTGTCAAAATTTAATGAACGGGTTACGTGAAAAACCCTAAAAATTAAAATTAAAATTTAAAAAAAATTTTCTTACTTTTCATTAACAAAATATTATGCAATCTGTCTAAGCAAACATATGACATATTCTTATGTATATATTTCTGTAATTAGAAAAAGTAGAGGAATTTAATTTTGTTTATATCTTTAAAACGCAACATTCAATTGTTTTTTTATATAACTCCTTGATATCATATGCCTTCATAATTGTTTTTTATGTATTTATGAAGCGGCTGCCCAGTTTATTTTGCACCCGGCCCTGTTATTGCTATACTGAAATTAATGAATTTAAAATAAATATATTGCTTAAATTACACACATATTGATGTAACTAATATTATCTTATTTAAATAATTTCTCAAACCCTAGATAAAAACTCAAACCTCAAACCGCATTAACTGAAGTTTTTTTGTCGTATCTGCCGGTAGCTGGTATTTTACTAATTTCCATGTCACGTGATATGAATGTATTCCGTTACCCCGTCATTTCATCTCAAGAAAACTGTATTTCCAAATATCTATGTAATGGATCCTTTGACTATTGAACATAAGATGGCGCAGTATCGAAAGTGTAAAATTGACTGTGAACGATTAAATATCAAGTTTACATACATATGGCTCCTCCTTGTAACGAATTCGAGAACTAAAATTTGATCAACTCTTCAGCCATAACAAATATAATACTATATTTACTTATACAATGCTATAGCATTGCATTTAAAATTTTTGAGAAAAATCCATAAAACGGCATTCTTTTGAAATAACGCCATCTTTAGGTTTCCATATTGAGGTAAATGACATTACGCATTCACCGCGAGATAAAGCATGAAAATACCTTTCCAACAAGGTATAACACTATGGGTTTTTGATGAGCCTCCCATCCTTTCTGTCGAGAGATAGAACAAAATGTCAATAATAAAAGTTATGCGCAATGAATCCGGCTATCCATATTTGTATTATTTAATACCTATACCTGAATAGGAAATATTTCCGAGAAAAATTCAACTCTATGTTTTGGTATGTAGATTGCGTCCCCTAGCGGTCGAGCTACGAATTTGAAAACTATTTCCAATGATTTCTCTTGGTTGATTTATTTAACAAATTTTTTTTCCCGAAGCTCTAGGGCCTATACTTTCTCTAATATCGTACCTCGCCGACCTTAGTGGGACACTCTGTATATTGTTAATACCCACCATTCCGAATATCTTCAATTTCCTGTCTTTGTAAATACATAAATATTAAACTTTAAATTCTTATATTCAAATTGTAAACACTCCATTTGATTGTGGAAATAAATACAAACTTAAATCAAAATTATAATCTTACAACTTACAATACAATTTATGTTGATATGCACTACTATTCCATTAGTTTAGCAACCTTTTGCTGTAACAGCGCTTTAAGCGATGGATCAGTCCCTGAATTAAGCAACTCTCTCTATGTTTTATTTTTGAATGTCAGTGTCCTCTAACATTGACCCAGTTTGGCTGAACTACCTACAGGCGACGTGTATGTAAAAAAATACGGTACATTTCCATTCTTTGTTCTTATTCAGCCACTTCAGCGACGAATTGGTGGTAGACAATAAATTAATACAAAATAAATAAACGTGAACATTTTAAATTTAACGATTTAGAAGGGGGAGCAATATGTTTTGTTATAAGTTGAAAGGTGACAGCAATTACAAACAAACCAATACCTATGTGACAGATTGCGGTAAGAAAAAATGTTTTTCCAGCTCCTTCTATTTGATACGATTTAGAAAGCGGGCACCGTAAACTAAAATCAAAGGCTGAAAGTTTTCTCATTTTTTTCTCAAAAATGTAGTTATAAGCATACAAACATATGGTTACAAATAGAATAAAAAATCTATGCAAATGCAAATTATTATTATCTTTAGGACTGCAATGGGTTCTACATATTCTTGGAAATTCTTGTTTGGAGATAATTTGTATGTATCAATTACCTATACAGAAACATTCTTCTGAAATTGTAATAAGATAATTTCCTTTTAATTGTTTCTTTTTCAATTATTACAGTTGAAGTCTGTGAAATTATCTACAAGTTTGATTTTTCGATTCTTTCTACTTTGGGTTATCACTGTGTATTTGGATACGCTGACAATTATTTTGAGTTTGAGAAAAACTAAGTTGTATTTCGCAAGGTTCTGTAAGGGTTTATGGAAATCTTCAGTAGTGAAAAATGGTTTTTATTAGATTTAGAAGTACCACACCTAAAATAGTTGTTCGATCACCGTGAGGCATAAGTAACAATAGTAATATAATAATTTAAAAACATTAATCAATTAAAATCTACAATCACACAATGAAAAAACAAACTACCGACAGTGATTACAACAGCTTAACTAGTTGATTTAACTGCAATATAAAGAAGTATTATTTCTTACCTAAAACCAGGTCTGGAGGTCGTATTTTGGCAAGCAAAATCTGCCGTATTACCATGTGGCTTTTAGGCACAGCACATAAACTCTGGTTCAGACTTCCTATTTAGCAGTAAATTTAAAAACCGTTTGTATACACAGTGTTGATAACCGAACAGAGTGCTACAGCCATCTGCTATCGTCGTGTAATTAATAATAATATAGATCGCTTTACCGGTCTATTGCTATTTTGTTACAGTTCATTTGCAGATATTTCTAGTAAGTGCATAAATCTATATTTATTTCTATTTCTGTACAAGATGCATGAGCAAAAGAATACAAATTTGAGTTCATGATTACATTCATACTTACCTGGCGTAGGGGTTACCGTGATAAAAAGGGCGGTTCCTTCAGTGTGAGGCCCTTCCATTGCACTACGGTTAGGCTGACCCTCCGTTTAAGGCATGCCTACTTAGGTATTACATACAGGTGCGATGAGAATTATTCCAACTGTCGTATTAGAGATCCTTCTGGGACTTCTGACCCTCCCTGGCAACGAGAGGACAGATCAATTGGCTCATCTTGGATCCGGGGGCCTGGCCGAGGACCTGAACCAATCCTCGGAATTACACGATATAGCATTAACGGGGCCCTTAATAAATGGTCCTATCAAACATTAGGTGAAAACTGGAGGATGAACAAAGATGTAGGCAGGCGAATAGCCCATGGACCTAATAATCTAAGACGAGATGACTGCTGAGCCTTGGTCGGAAGAGACCTTAATCAAATGGTGGTGGTCCTAACAGGCCATTGCAGACTTAGGAGGCATTTAAATTTGTAATGAACCAGTTTTAGTTTCCAGTTTTATGCAGGGTTTTTGCCTTTATTTTTTTTTTAATTACTTTAACCCGGTATGTTGATTAACAGTAATTATCCGCGCATCGATTAAAATTGTCCGTTTGCCCTACTCCGGCGAGTGCCGCACCATCCCACCACGATACCTGCTAGTCAGGAGGGGATCGAGGCGATAAAACCGCATTGCAAAAGAACAAATCCTGAGTTTGTTACCAGAACTCGAAGAGCTCCAAAACCACCGAAGACTTGAAACCGCCATCCGAACCCAAGAAGTTAACAGCCGGGAGCAATCATCAGGAATATGTAAGCAAATTGTATTTTCCTATGTTCACTTGTCCTGCTATGGTATAAGTCTGGCCGAATTTGAACTTCGGCAAGACAGTACGACCGCAGCGTTGTCGGCGACGGTTTGTCTGGGCATCCCACCGCCCTCGTTCGACGAACGGTGTAAGTCACATTAACCGAAACTGCTGGTTTCGCTGGGTATCCCACCGCCAGTGGAAGACGTTAAGTGCAGGATCGTACGGCAGCAACGTTGTCGGCGACGTTTTGGTTGGGTACCCCACCGCCCTCGTTTAACGAACGTTGTAAGCCCCTTAACCGAAACCGCTGGTTTGGCTGGGTATCCACGGCCAGTGGAGTATGTTGCGTACTGGCCGTGCAACGACGGATAGACCCTTGAGATTTGGCTGGGTACCCCACTCGAATAGACTTTGCCACCTATAAACCAAACTATTCCTTTTCCTGATTACCGTTTGCTTATTTATGCTATTTGTGTACTGAATTGCTACGCTTTCTCCTTGGCTGGTGATTAAGTCCGCTTAATTTCTGTTGCTTTGCTAGAAACTTCCGACTAAATGTACTTGTAGATTTTGAATAACCCACAATTACTGTTTTCTTTTTCAGAGACATTTTGGTTATTTATTGATCCGAATTGCTAAACATTTTTGTTTCTAGCACCAACTGAAATTAAAACCGAATAATTGTTTGACAGATTTTTGAGTATTAGATTGTTTATTGGAAAATAAACCTAACGTCTAATACTGAATTTATTTCCCGTACCGATTTTGTTTATTGCTTCCCGTTATTTGATTGTCCTAATTTTATATTTATTTTCAGTACCGAATAAACCGAGTAGGTATACTTTTAAATATTGTAAATTAGAGAAATAAATAATTGCTCTAACTCATTTATTTAGTCTCTAAAACCGTTGTAGATTATTTATTCATAATAATTATAATTAGAAGCTGTTTTACTTTTGATTGTTTCACTTTTCTGTAATAGAAATAAGTCTAGTAAATATATTTCCAGTTGTATTCATTTTAAACACGGATAAGATTAATAAAATTTCGATCAGTAAAAAGTCTTAGTATCTCTTTGCGATATACCTACACTGATAATTCCGTTCATTTGAAAAAGGAATTTGTACTACACGCAGAAACTATTTTTGGGTATTATTACAATAAAGGAAATATAACAGACTCCTGGAATTAAACTTTCCTCACTCACGTAAAAGATATGATAACTGACGCCCGAGACTAACCGAACAAATAGTATATTATGTTACTAGGAGTAGAAGGCGATCATTATGTGTTGAGGCCAAAAGTTTGCTCGCCGAGGCGTTAGCCGAGGCTGAGCAAATTGGGCAAAACACATAATGAGCCTTCCACTCCGAGTGACATATACTATTTTTTCTTCAAGCGTGAATATAAANTTTATGTGTGTATGTGTGTATATGCGTGTATGTATGTATGTATGTATGTATGTGTGTATATGTGTATATGTATATGTAGGTATATGGTTATGTATGTCAGTGTATGTACGAAAAAATTATGTCAATATATGTCTAAATTTTTCTTAAGTTTATTAACTGAGTGTACCACACACGATGATATATATATTGTATGTTAATATTGTATTAAAATATTGTACTGCATTATTGTTCTCGAAACAAGTCATTACTTATCGAATATATGTTTTATTACTTTTTTTTAAGCTTATTCTTAGTATTAAGATTAGATTCTAAAATTGATTATTGTATATTGTTAGAAAGGATGTAGCATAGGTAAATAAACATTATTATTATTTATGTTCAGGTGCACAGTTTTTTCATTCAACATTTTTCAATTAATTTTGTTAAGTTTCTGTTATAAATGACAAAATTGTTAATTGAAAAAATATAATAATATGCAGTATGCTGCACCACGTACATTACGTTTTTTGAAATAACAAATTATAAAAAAAATAGTGGGTACCTTAATATACAGGGTGTCCGCAAATTTTACCGACAACGTTTGACTGCATATTCACAACGATAAATAAATACGATCTTCGAAAAAAAGTTAAATAAAAACTTTTTGGTTTTTGAGTTACAGGCCTTCAAAGTTGTCAAAAATAAAACTAATTTAATTAATAACTTCATAACCCTTTTGCTAATTGCGTTAGAATTTGGGACATTTATTTGGACTTTTGTGGCGTATTATTTCTTAAAGCTTTAGACAAATCGATATATTGGGTGATAGTTTTCTCCTGTTACCTGTCCCTTTTAGCGGTCAAAATTTTTTCAGTGGTCGTATTTTTATAAAACTGGCAGTAACGTTGAAAAGGTCGTTTCATTTAAAAAATATATTGTCCCTCGAGAAAATCGCCTGCAGAAAGCCATTCTTGGAAAACTAATCTAAAATTGTACTTGGAAAACATGCTACCTCAAATTAAGCTTGGAAAATATGCTAGCTCAGATCTTTAAGTAAAAACAAACTATCTTACACAAAAGTAAGTTTGACTTTGAAATTTAAGTTGGCTGCATTGGCGCTGAAATGCACATTGACTGATTGAAACCATGCATTTATATATATATGCCTTAATGCGGACTCCAAGGTGACTGCAATAAAAAGGATTATACTGGACCAGACTAAGCTTCAAATCCCTGGTCCGAATCGTTCTTACCTGGACAATATGCCCATGTAGAGCAGCTATACCTGGATTGTTTTGGCAATTGCTCTTAACTTGCATTCAGATAAAATCTTGATTTTTACACACAGCTTTGTATTTATAAATGTATAATTAAAAATATCAAAAATTTTTCAATTTTTTTATGAAATACGGTTTTTACAATCGTTACTTTTCAAATAAGAAATGCAATGTATCAATTTGTAGAAAAAAAATCATTTATTCATAAAATTTCATTAATAGAGTTAACATAACCAGAATATAAATATAAATGTATATAGTTGAATGATATGTCCGATAAACGTGTGCATGTCTCAGATTTTGTAAAAAAAAAATAGTGTATTAAGAGTAGTGACTGTAAATCAGATAAGAGTGCGTTATTAATTTTTATGTCAAAGCAAACTTGTATGAAAAAACTAATAATTTTTAGTAATAATAAACATTTTTAAACAGGGTGTATCGCAAATTTCACCGACAACGTTAGGCTGCATATTCAGGACGATAAATAAAAACGATCTACGAAAAAAAAATCAAATACAAAATTTTTGGTTTTCTTTTTTATTTTGTTAGCTCTGTAAGTTTGAAGCAAGTTCCTATAGTTGGTATCTAACTCCAAAATTAGATCAACAATTTAGTGCGGTCTCCATTCCAAATTTTATTTTTAGAGCTACAGGTTTCTTTTAATTAATTTTTGTTGCTGTTCTCCTCCTCGCTCGGAATATTACCTCTTATATAGTTTTCATAAGCATATTACCTCTTATATAGTTTTCATAAGCAGTTTTTTCAAATTTTTCAGTTTTCTAGGATCTGAAACAAAATAAATAGGTACATATATTAATTATTCAGGCTTGGTAAACAATTAAAACATACGTTTCTCATGATAGACTATAATGAGAAATGTGATAGCTTGAAATATCATAGTTATTTATTTTTACTATGCTTATATAGGATTGCAAGAAGTAAATATATACAGGATGTCCTACTAAGGTCGGCGAGGTACGATATTAACAAAAGTATAGGTTCTAGAACTTCGGGATACAAATTTTGAATAATAAATCAACCAAGAGAAATCGTTGGAAATAATTTTCAAGTTCGTAGCTCGGCCGCTACCCACGCAAATAAGTGAGTCAATAACAATCTTGAAAATAATAAAAAAAAAACAATAACAAACAAATATTGAATTATGTAACGAAAAAACTATTAAATTAAATTAAAATTAAAGAAAAGTAAAGACGTTTATAAATGCTCGAAATGCATACCATTATTCTCAATACAGAAATTTAACCTTCGCTGCGTGCTTAGTAGGTTCTTTTATAAACGCATTCTATTGCGGTAATTAAATGTCTTTTCGTTAGCCTCATGTTCCTCAATTCATTATAATTATTAATTTTTTGCTCACGAATTTGCGAATAACTTTATAACAAAAAAAGATAGCGTACCCTTTTGGTCGTCAAAATGTAGCAATTTTTATGCTCTTCAAACTAACCTATAAAAAGTTTTATCCTGCTATTTCACCTTTTTAAGAAAACTTGAAACTAAACTTGGATAAACAGCGCCAATAACTAAACAACACTTTCGATAGAAATTTCAAACTTATACTATATGTATCAATTTTTTGTAGTGAATTCATTTATGTAAAGAAAACTATAGCATTGTATAAGTAAATATAGTAATATAATCCCCATGCAAATTTTGTTAACCAGTAGAATGATACGAAAGATAGTGTGGACATCTATCGGCTGTCTCCTTATTAATATTTCTGAAATTTATGCTAAAGAACTAACTGTAGGTCTAGGCGGTCTCTACTATACTGTTATTATACAAGGGGTATAGTAATTCGTTTGTAGATGGCTCTAGGTAAGACTGGAATAAAAAAAATCGCCACTACGTAATGTATAAAAAACTGGTTGAATCGGTGTTCTGTTTACTGTATACATAGGTATTTAAAATAAATTAATAATGGCAGGAAATATATGTCAATATTATAAATGTGGGAAATTTAAAGCAAAATTTCCCAATGTAATATTACATCGATTTCCATCGGAATGATGTCTCTATCTAAATTAGTTCTGGAAATATAAGAGATACCTATACTTATGCGAAAAAATAAAAAAATGTAATTTTGACAAATTTATTTTTATTTATATTTATTGAAATAAAACATATTAGGTCTACCAAAAAATTTTGTAATTGACCATTCCAGATGGTTGGGGAATTAATGTATCATTCTATAAAAGGGTCGCATGTGTCGTCGCCGGGGGGTATATTCGCTCCGTTTAAAATACGCATCTCGATGGGCATCATAACATCATATTGTATACACTATACACGGTGGCAGATCTACTACACCAGGAAAATTAGCGAAAATAAAAGAGAAACTCGAAAAAAGTCTTATCCGCGAGATTATTGTAAAATTGTCTAAAGGAACATAATACAAGACATCTCTCGTCTCGTGAATCACTTTCTTTAGCTAACTTTTTTATTTAAACAAATAAGTGAGGAAAACAGTTTTTTCACTTTGCAGGGAAAAGCATCAATAACTATCGGATTTGTTGTTAAAATTTTATAAAACCTATGACAATTTGAGGGTTTTGTCATACTATAAAAGTGTGCCAAAAGTGGGCGCTGTAGGTGCAATAGTTTTCGCACAATTCTATTTGTTTATAGCGGAGGCTCCAAAAGTTATGAACTTTAAGCCTCTGTACAAACGTTAATTTTCAATCAAACATGATTCTGAAAGCGTCATTGTAATCTTAAAGACGCAATTAAGCGACCTATTAAAAAATATCACGGTTTTTTTGACATTAACATTCTCAAATTGTGCATTAAGAAACCGTGCGTTTTTCGCTTATAAACAATTTGAATACCATTGTTGCTATTTATGCTATTTCACCGAAAATAGATGCAATGGATAGCTGGCAAAAAAATACAGTTTTAAAATAAAAAAAGTANAGTTTTGAAGATAAATTATTGCAATTTGGGACATCGTATTAAACTTCACTTTTTGACATTTTAACGATTTTTCAGTCACTTCCGGTTTCGGCGGAAATGACAGTAACTTACAAAATTCTTCATAATTTTCTGAATCCAATGATCTGAATAAGTGAAATTTGAGACATATTTTTTTTTTATTTTAATTTTTTGTTTTCCATTTAGGTTTAGGTGTGTGTTTCAGTTTACTCTAATCGACCCATACAATGCTACAAAAATCAAAAACCCGTTAAAAATACTAAACGATGTAATTTATTAGCAAATAAAGTTCATCGAAGAGTTTTTTGGGACGTACATATATTTTTCAAAAGAAAATATCTTTTGGTGGCACACCCTACCTAAAAATTATAGTAGTAAATTAACGCACGTTAAAGTTCGTCCTTTATAAATAATCGTGATTATCTCCAAAACAGTTGAAGATAAGTATAGGAAACCTCTATATCAGTCGACGCAGAATTTAATTCTACATGTTCCTGACTGATAAAATTGTTACTGTTTCATTTGAATAAAATTAGTTTTCAATCTTTGAAAATTACCGTGTTGGCCGCAAAATTTTGAGGACCTTGTGCATAGCTAGGTCAAATGTGACACATTTTCGGTGAATACATAATAAATACTACTAATAATGGAAGTATGTCCAATTATACAAATGGTAGAGATATTTAATATTATTCGCGACGTTTCATCTAGCATTTTTTTTTAAATCTAAATATCTCGAAAACGAAAACCATAAATTTTCAAGGCATGGACGTGGCGACAAAAATTACTCAAAATAACTCATAGAATCGACGAATGATATAAAAAAATGGGGTATTCCAGGCTAATGCGGCCTGCCTAATAATAATATGCCGCGGACTCCCGCACAAGTCTCCGACTTATGGGCTAATTCTCGTAACTAGAATGAGGAGTAGAGATATTATTATTATTATTATTATTATTATTATTTAAAACAATGGAGATGACGTCACTTCCGGTGAAACCGGAAGTATCCCACTCTTGAAAGTATTTCAAGACTAAATTGAACACAGATAGCTGTCAAAATTTAATGAACGGGTTACGTGAAAAACCCTAAAAATTAAAATTAAAATTTTAAAAAATTTTTCTTACTTTTCAATAACAAAATATTATGCAATGTGTCTAAGCAAACATATGACATATTCTTATGTATATATTTCTGTAACCAGAAAAAGTAGAGGAATTTAATTTTGTTCATATCTTTAAAACGCAACATTCAATTGTTTTTTTATAAAACACCTTGATATCATATGCGTTCATAATTGTTTTTTATGTATTTATGAAGCGGCTGCCCAATTTATTTTGCACCCGGCCCTGTTATTGCTATACTGAAATTAATGAATTTAAAATAAATATCTTGCTTAAATTACACACATATTGATGTAACTAATATTATCTTATTTAAATAATTTCTCAAACCCTAGATAAAAACTCAAACCTCAAACCGCATTAACTGAAGCTTTTTTGTCGTATCTGCCGGTAGCTGGTAGTTTATAATTTCCATGTCACGTGATATGAATTTATTCCGTTACCCCGTCATTTCATCTCAAGAAAACTGTATTTTCAAATGGATCATTTAACTATTGAACATAAGATGGCGCAGTATCGAAAGTGTAAAATTGAACGTGAACGATTAAATATCAAGTTTACATACATATGGCTCCTCCTTGTAACGAATTCGAGAACTAAAATTTGATCAACTATTCGGCCATAAGAAATATAATACTATATTTACTTATACAATGGTAATATGAGAGTCAGCTGATATTGATGTAGTTACGGAACAGCGCATCATATTTGTATCTTTGAAACTACTATTTATTTGTTTAGTTTAATACCGAATAAATAAAATAAAAAGTTTTATTTCTCAAGAATATTTAACAAAATAATCAAGTTACATACAGTGTTGCCCAGAAAAAGATATGTGCGTGTTTATGATAGTGTCTAAATTTCTTGGTACTACGATTTTAACCAAATGATGTCCATAGGCGCGCACATTAATGAGGGTCTCGCATGTACGTATTTTTTTGTTTTATTGTCATCATGAATACGGAGACATCCAACCATTTTATGTTTGTCCCGTTACATCAATCATCCTGAATTTTCATAATTCTCTGTCTTTGTGCACATCTATAGTTGAAGACGTGAATTTTTATGTTTTACCCAAAATATACCCGAAACACAAACTAATTTTCAGACTAAACTGTTTAAACAATGATTTAATAATATAGTAGAGCACGGCATATACAGGATGTAATCTAACGAATGTTACATACTTACCGGTGCGAACTTGGCAGGTTAAAATTAGCAGGCGGCTTACCAGAAACAGGCGAGCGCCCATAGGCACGCAGTATGCGAAAGTAAGACGTTCAATATTTCTAAAAGAATACTATAAACTCAACGAAAATATTGTGTATCAAAGGCATTTAAAGAACACAGTTATAAATATTTACAGTAATTACTAAATCAGAAAGAATAAATACGAACAACCCACACTCGCAGGGTACTTGTAGAAGAGAGTATAAAACCATTCATAGAAACACACTGATCTGCATTGCTTCCAGAGATGAATTACATATTATGGCATCACATTAAAAATAAATTCTATAGAGAAAAATTAAGAACGGATTCTAAAAAAAAATATTATGAATGAAGAAAATGAGGGATCAACTTCAAATTTGCACGGTGTGTGGAGAATAGAGTTATAAAGTCCCTTTTAGAAAGACGTTGACTTGCAAGGTTTCCCAGGGGCGAGTTAAAATATTATGTACATTCAAAATAAATTCTAAAAAAAAAATAAATTATGAATGAAGAAAATGAAGGATCAGCTTGAAATCGGACGGTATGTATAGAATAGAGGTATAAAGTCCCTCCTAGAAGGGCATTGATTTGCAAAGTTTCCAAAGGGTGAATTATGACATAAAACATAAAAATAAATTCTAAAATAAATAAATTATGAATGAAGAAAATGAGAGTTCAACTTCAAATTTGTACGGTATGTGTAGAATAGAGGTATACAGTCCCTCCTAGAAGGACATTGAGTTGCAAGGTTTCCTTGTGGTAAATTATGAGTATTATTAATGAAGGAAATTAGAGATCAATTTCAAATTCGCGCGGTAGGTGCAGATGAGAGAAATAAAGGAATGAGGTACTTTAAAATTAAATTCTAAAATCAATATGCAAATGAATGAAAACCTAATATGATGTGTGGATATAGGGGTTGCCTCTCTCGTTCACACGTATGCTGGCAATTCTTTTGAGGAACAATGTGCTGATGGAGGGTCCGTATTTCATGATTCTATTTCTTTATACCACTACTAACGGCTGCTACGAACAAACTAGTTCACTCTGCATAGATCAAGCATGTCGTTATTCATTTTTTTTGTACATTCATCTCGTTATTAATTTCGTACACTGTAAGTAAACATCTTTCATGTATGTATCTGTGATACATCCTACATCTAAAGGGCGGCATGTTTCTGCAGATTGAACACGGAATAAACATCTTGAGTGCATATCGACGGGTTTTGGTAAGTTTAACTTTAACTCATTTTTTACTATCTGTGAAAAGAAGTATATGATGGAAAAGCCGCAGTTTTAACCTTTGTAAATACCTTTGCGATGAATAAAAGTCAAGAATTTATCAAATAATATATTTTTTAATACAGTCTCGTTGCCCATAGGATCTATTATCGTGAACGTATTTTTCGATAAATTTATTATCACAAGGACAGTGGTTTTGTCTTGCAACTGGTAAAACCACATTGACCATAGTAATATCGATTCCATGAATAAAGGCGTCTGTATGAGAGTTATCGTCGAAAATAATAGATGATTTGGGGACGGACAGAATTTGAAATTGTTTTTGAATATTAATTATTTTCAAACAGTGATCAACGGTAAACCTGCTGAGCCACTGTTTGTCATTCAACGTTATGTAATCATCGATTAACAGTTGTCGGATGGAAAATCGTATGGCTGGATCTGTAGTTATAGTCTAAGAGATTGGTGTCAAAATCTCCGTGATCGGATTAATGGCCAATTTTGTTTTTAATGTGTTAGTCGTATGTTGTATAACAGGGTTTTAGAGTTTGCTGACACTAGTGTGGCAGGAGTTGGGGGTGCGGGGGTAAATACGAGAATCGCCCCGTGATCATATTAATGTCAGCAACTCATAAAATATATTCTAGACCTTCGTGGGAGTACGAAAATAAAAGTTGCTGACAGCCTATTTGGGGCAGAGGCGTTTAAAACGGGGTAAAATGTACCACTTACCGAGCGCGCAAGCTGCGTGCGGGAAATGCGTATATCTCGATTGCTCCTTCCTTATTGTTGTTGTCGTTATTATTATTATATAAGATTCAATTTTTTTTAAATTTTTTTCTGGGATTTTTTAATAATTTTTAATATTTTAATATTTTGCAAAATAATTGAGTAAGGTAAATAAAAAGGCATCCTCGTAAGTAAAAAAATAATATTTCAAATAAAGGTAATGTTGAGAAAAATTTATATGTTTACAAAAAATTACAGAGATAGTACAAAGTTTTAAAAAGCGCTGTTACTCTAATTTTCATCAGTATCACTATCATTATCTTTACTTACCAGTATCACACTCATTATTCTCTACGCCCTCACTTTCAACAATTACATCCATCCATCGTCATATTCATTGCCTACTATAATATCTTCAACTGTACATGGCATTTGAAGACCGAAAAAAAGACAAAAACCAAGTTGGCTTGATAAAATTGCAAACATTATAAAACAAAAGCTTTTAAATTGTGTCTCAACAAATATCGTACGGACTATATACAGGGTAGCCCATCGAAAACGTACCGCAAGGCATTACAGGGTAGTAATGAACTTTTCGGCAAAATCCAAAAACAGGTAAAGTTTGCTTCTGAGGGGGACAACTTTTGGCGCAAAAAGCATAGCAAAATCTTCAACCCCCTAAGTGGGGGTGCCATCCCCCAAATTTTTTTAAATGGGAATGGGGGTCAAGTGGGGGGTCATTAGAAAGGGCTTTTAATTCTCTATACATCGATTCTTACTTTTTGAAAATCGATCCATTATTTTAGAAAATATGCAGCTTTGAAAATACGAACAATATTTTTGACGAGAAATGCGAAAATCGATTTAATTTTACTTCAAAACTTACGGTATTAGCTTGGTAAATTCCTTCAAAAGAATTCGCTGTTTTTTTTTTTGATTTGCGAATTCTTTAGCCTGATTTTGGTGAGCAAAAAATTGTCCGCTTTTTGTTTCGTATTTAGATAGGCCACAAGAAGTTGCTAGATAACTGTCTTGTGACTTGTAGTTGAAGAGTACCAATACTGCCGAGTCTTTTAAATTGATTAATTATGGTGTACTCAATTCCAGAAAGAGTAGAAATTATTGAGCTTTTTTTCAAAAACAATGAATGCGGAAATCGGGTCGCCGAACTGTTCAACCAACGGCATCCTGAGAAACATGCGTCTGGAAAAATTGTTCGCGAATTGGTGGCCAAATTTCGCGAAACTGGCTCCGTTCATAACAAAAAGAGGCAGGTTGAAAATCCGGTACTAAATGAACCTACGGAAATAGCGGTATTGGGGCAAGTGGCAATGGATAGTACGCTGAGTACAATGCAATTGGCTACTGCGACAGGAGTGAGTCGTACAAGTGTCCAACGAATATTAAAAAAATACAAATTCCATCCTTATAAGATTCGGCTAGTGCAAGAGCTAAATGAAGACGATTTTGATCGTCGTTTGCAATTTTGCGAAATAATGACTGAACGAGCGATAAACGATAATTTCCTCTTTAATGTGTGTTTTTCGGACGAGTGTACGTTCTTCTTGAATGGTTTAGTGAATCGCCATAATTGTCGTTACTGGGCTGATACCAATCCAAGGATTTTCCATGAGACACACTCCCAACACCCCCAGAAGTTGAATGTATGGGCAGGTATTTTTGGAAATTCCATTGTAGGTCCTTTTTTCCTTCCTGGAAATTTGACAGGCGATATGTACTTGGATTTACTACAAAATGTCATCGACCCAGCTCTAACAAATATCATAGAGGACGACCCTGCTTACAATGAACACGAACTGATTTTCCAGCAAGACGGAGCTCCTCCACATTACTCGCTCAATGTGCGCAATTACCTAAATGAGACGTTTCCAGGACGCTGGATAGGACGAAGAGGTGCAATTGAGTGGCCCCCTCGGTCACCCGACTTAAATCCTTTAGATTTCTTTCTCTGGGGGCACATTAAAAGCAAAGTTTACAGCACTCCACCTGATACCTTGGAAGATCTGCGAGGACGAATCATTAATGTATGTCGCGAAGTAACACCGCAAGTGCTCCAGAATGTTCGACAACGGTTTGAAGACAACCTGTATCATTGTATGCAAGTTGGCGGACAACATTTTCAGCATTTACTTGACTAATACCGTAAGTTTTGAAGTAAAATTAAATCGATTTTCGCATTTCTCGTCAAAAATATTGTTCGTATTTTCAAAGCTGCATATTTTCTAAAATAATGAATCGATTTTCAAAAAGTAAGAATCGATGTATAGAGAATTAAAAGCCCTTTCTAATGACCCCCCACTTGACCCCCATTCCCATTTGAAAAAATTTAGGGGATAGCACCCCCACTTAGGGGGTTGAAGATTTTGGTATGCTTTTTGAGCCAAAAGTTGTCCCCCTCAGAAACTAATTTGACCTGTTTTTGGAAGTTCTTTACTACCCTGTAATGCCTTGCGGTACGTTTTCGATAGGCTACCCTGTATATTTACATTCTAAATTAGCTGTCAAAAGCAAAACATAAAACCAATCAATAAAAGAACTTATTTTCTTTAAATAAAATTATAAATATAAAGATCGTGTTGCATTTTGTTAATAAAAATTATTATCGTAGATAATGTTAATAATGTAAGATAACCATGTTCAATGACATTAAGTTCGGTTTGTATTTTCTTATGAGTATTCTCCCATATATGAGTATTGAGTAATGTACCGCGCTCTTAAAAGTTCTGGCTGAGATGGTGGTAAATTTGATGCATCGAAATTTTTTTTTAAAAAAGGGTTCTTTGAAATTTAGCATTTTGTATTGGCGATTAAATAAACTAAAACGAACATCATTAACTTTTAACATTAATCATTAACAATTTAACATTAATCATTAACATTAACATTAATAACGAAATAAATGTACAAGAAAAAACTAATAACGACATTTATACAGAGAGAACTAGTCTGTTCGTAATAGCCGTTAGTAGTGTCATAAAGAAATAGAATCATGAAATACGGACCCTCCATCAGTATCCTTGTATTTTTATTTTATTTTTAAGTTTTATGTCATAATTCACCCCTTGGAAAGCTTGCAAGTCAATGTGCTGTTGGGAGATACTTTATACTTCTATTCTAAACATAATGTGCGAATTTGAAGTTGATCCCTCATTTTCTTCATTCATAATTTATTTATTTTAGAATTTATTTTTATGTTTTATGTCATAATTCACCACTTGGAAATCTTGCAAGTCAATACCCTTCTAAGAGGGATTTTCTACCTCTATTCTACACATACCGTGCGAATTTGAAGTTGATCCCTCATTTTCTTCATTCGTAATTATTATTTTTTTAATCCGTTCTTAATTTTTCTATAGAACTTATTTTTAATGTGATGCCATACATAATTCACCATTTTAGTCCAAGCATTATAGAGAAATGCTTACAGAAATTATTACCTGGACAAAAAAAATATGACCGTATAGAAAATTAAATTTTAAATTGAGTTTCTCGTTCTTTAAACTCGATCCAAAATGGCGAACATGGTTAAAAAAAATCGCAAAGTTGAAAAAAACGGTTTTTCTAAAATAACTAAAAAAATATAGCACGGATTGAAAAATTTTAAATGAGAAAGTTGTAGGTTTTAAAAAGATCTATCGACTGATTTTTTGAAAGTATCGATTGCTTTGTTACTTTTCGAGATATATCGAAAAAACCGTTAAAAATCTTCTCTTTTCTCTTCTTCTATAACTCGTTTACATTTACGTGCCCATATTTGCTATTTACTGCAAGCATAGCCCGCGGCAAGCCAAAAAAGTACATTTTTGAAAAATTTAAAAATATTAATTATTTTTCGAGATATATCGATTTTTTGAAAAAAAGGCGCTCTCGAAAATTGGCTAGATCTTCTCAGCGGATAGCCCTACAGTAACGATTTTCGGTTTATTTTCTTCGTAAAGAGTTATATTATCATGCTGTTAAAAAATGTTGACGATTTTATTAATTTTAAGGATCAAAAAATGACTTTGAATAAGTTGCACTTTTTTGGGTATGTTTTTTTCAAATTACTATTTCAATTTTTATTTTATGAAAATGACTTTTAAAGAAAGAAAACTAAACATTTACGGGTCTATTTTGCTTCTAAGGCGAAAATGCTATAATATTCGTGTTTAGCTACCCCAGATTAAGTACAAAAAAATAATAAAAATTGAAATAGTTATTTGAAAAAAACATACCCAAAAAAAGTGCAACTTTTTCAGTCATTTTTTGATCCTTAAAATTAATAAAATCGTCAACATTTTTTAACAGCATGATAATATAACTCTTTACGAAGAAAATAAACCGAAAATCGTTACTGTAGGGCTATCCGCTGAGAAGATCTAGCCAATTTTCGAGAGCGCCTTTTTTTCAAAAAATCGATATATCTCGAAAAATAATTAATATTTTTAAATTTTTCAAAAATGTACTTTTTTGGCTTGCCGCGGGCTATGCTTGCAGTAAATAGCAAATATGGGCACGTAAATGTAAACGAGTTATAGAAGAAGAGAAAAGAGAAGATTTTTAACGGTTTTTTCGATATATCTCGAAAAGTAACAAAGCAATCGATACTTTCAAAAAATCAGTCGATAGATCTTTTTAAAACCTACAACTTTCTCATTTAAAATTTTTCAATCCGTGCTATATTTTTTTAGTTATTTTAGAAAAACCGTTTTTTTCAACTTTGCGATTTTTTTTAACCATGTTCGCCATATTGGATCGAGTTTAAAGAACAAGAAACTCAATTTAAAATTTAATTTTCTATACGGTCATATTTTTTTTTGTCCAGGTAATAATTTCTGCAAATTTAACATTAATCCGTGACAGAATGCTTGGACTATTTGGAAGCAATGCAGATCAGTGTGTTTCTATAAATGATTTTATTACTCTCTTTTCCAAGTACTCTGCGAGTGTGGGTTGTTCATATTTATTCTTTCTGATTTAGTAATGCAAATATTTATAACTGTGTTATTCTTTAAATATTTCTATTTGATATTTAATTTTTCGTTCTGTGTATGAGTTATTTTCAAAATTCAGATAATTTTCCTTGAGTTACATTCTTTTAGAAATATTTAGCCTCTTTCTTTCGCATACTGCTCGCCTATGGGCGTTCGGCTGTTTTCGGTAAATCGCCTGCTAACTTTGGCCTGCCAAGTTCACACCGGTTACATACTTCAAGGATATAATCCAAAACCCAAAAGGTGTCGATTTAACCAAACTCACTTAAACGAAAAATGTCGCAAAAAAGTTACAGGGTGTTAAAGTTTCTCTTTTTATGTCTTGTTTCTTCCTTTAACTCACAACCAGTTAACCGATTTGACCAAAATTTGCTGTTGCTTAATTTCTTTTCATGAAGTATGCAGTGATAATGTTCCTATTAGGTTAAATTATACAGGGTATTCATTTTACTACAACCCTTTGTGAATATTCTTCTGTAACTTTTTTGTGCGTTTAAATTTTTACACACAACTATCAGAAATATACAGGGTGGTCCACTTTTTTTTGATAAAACTTCAAGAATCAATACATTATCAAAAAATAATGTTAGTTTGCTAAATAAACTATACCCGACAAATGTTTACTTTTTGAGATACAGCGCGTTAAAGTTTCCCGGAAAAAAAATATAATTTTCGGGGTTTCACCCGTAAGATTTTTATAAATTATTTGGCACTGTACGTGTGATCTTTAGAAAATTTTTAAATTTTTTTACTTTACCAATGGCGGAGAAAATAGGGGTCCCCATTGCTTTAGTAAAAAAATATTAGTACGCCACGAGCTTTAAATTTAAAAACCAATATTTTTTTGATTCTCCGCTTAATTTGGGACAAAAAATTATCCTTGTAAGTTTTTCGTAACTATTATCATTTTCAAGTAAAATTTATTTACTTATTTCTATACAATAACGTGGACATATTACCATGTGAATCTATTATTTATTATCTTTTACTTGCCTAAACATAATTTGCCTAATTCTAATACAAGTGTACATAAAAATCTGATAAGTCGAGAGTTTCTCAAATCGATATTCTTCAAGATTGTTTGGCGTTGCTATCGCAATTTCCGTAAATGTATTAATGTCAGTATAAGAATGAATTTATTCGAAATATTTTATGGACCGATGAAGCTTGTTTTACAAGAATTTAATTATCACAACAGTCATATTTGGGCCCATGAAAATCCTCGTGAAGTGAGACGCCGATCATACCAGCAAGAATTTAGTTTTAATATCTGGTTAGGTGTGATGGGTGGGTGGAAATATTTGTGGACCTTATTTATTACCTCCAAGGCTAAATTCAGTATCATTTGCTAATTTTCTGGAAAATATTTACTGGAAGATATTGCCTTAAACCAAATATATCGCAGTTGGTTCCAAATGGATGAAACTCCAGCTCACTCTGGCCAAATAGTTCGCAACTGGAAGAATGCAAATTATCAGAACCGCTGGATAGGACGTTAGCCATATGAACCGTTGTTTAATGTGGAGGGGCCGGTGCCTTGGCCTCCTAGAACACCAGATCTTAACCCCCTCGACTGCTATGTATGGGGTACGTTGAAAGATGATGTTTACTCTGTACCAATTGAAGACAGAAATTAGTTGCAGAGAGGAATGATAGATGCCTGTGATAATCTCAAGCAGAGGCCATATGAAATCATCGCGGGGATAAATTCTTTAATATGAAGATGTGAAATGTGTATTAATGCAGCAGGCGGGCATTTCGAACAACTTCGTTAGATGTTATGCAGCTGTAATTATTTTCAATAGTTTTATTAAATATTGATTATTGAATTGATACAGTAATTATTTTATTGTCGTGCAATTTGTAGGTCTATTGTAATAGTAATAATAAATAAATTTTACTTGAAAATGATAATAGTTACGAAAAACTTACAAGGATAATTTTTTGTCCCAAATTAAACGGAGAATCCAAAATAATTTGTTTTTTAAATTTAAAGCCAATGGCGTACTAATATTTTTTTATTAAAGCAATGGAGACCCCTATTTTCTCCGTCACTGGTAAGGTAAAAAAATTGAAAAAATCTCCAAAGATCACGCGTACAGTGCCAAATCATTTATAAAAACCTTACGGGTGAAACCTCATCACCTACAGAAAAATTCGATTTTTTTTCGGGAAACTTTAACGTGCTGTATCTCAAAAAGTAAACATTTGTCGGGTATAGTTTATTTAGCAAACTAACATTATTTTTTGATAATGTATTGATTCTTGAAGTTTCATCAAAAAAAGTGGACCACCCTGTATAGATAATTTTTATCTACACAAAAAATGTATACCTATCAAAAGTTGAAATTATGTTCGGTTATGAAGATATTACAGACAATATTTGTCAACACATACCCCTATTTTTTGGAAATAAGCACGTATCCATAATAAACATAATAAATAACATAATAAACTGCAAGGTGGCAGTAATAAAAGTCTACTAATTTATAATAAATGTTCTACCCCTATTCTCTTCGATACATTCCCTTAAACGTTTTATGAAATTATTGAGAATAGGAAACGAATTATACGTTCGGCTAACTTGTCGTACGGCGTCTTTTATTCTATCCTGAAGTAATTCTCCCGTATTAGGTGTTACAGAGTTGTAAATAATTCCTTTCAAATGACTTCAAAAGTAAAAATCTAGCTCGACCAATCCAATGGTTTGGAAACGTTTGATTTAAATGATCTCTCACCAAATGGCTGTAATGAGCCAGTTTTCACCCAAATAGTGGATTTTTTGAGAAATATCGAGGTCATGAGTAAATTTTACTAATGGCATCGTTTTTAGCGTCTCAAAACACTACGAAAATTATATATTTGGACAAAATTTAGGTTTTAACCCATATTTGTACCAGTTTCACCTAAATATTTCACGTTTCTTCGTAATTTGTCGTGAAGTCATGAATTTTGACTACAGGATCGTGTTTAGAAATGATATGTGGGTCTCTTGGGTTTGGGCTTTTTTTGTTTGCCTGTGTAATTGTTGTTTTATAAAATTGTACCTAGGAAAGTTAGAAAAGTATTTATCAAGCAATGTATGATGAAAATTATGAGGTAAAATTACAGGTACGTGCCTATTTTTTTAAAGAAAATGTTCGTAGAAGTGAGAGTTTTACTGTTAGCAATTTCGAAAATTTAGAAAGTTCATCTTAAGTGATTAATGTAAATTCAGTGTTTATTTGAAACTGTCCCAAGAAACCTATCTGTTAAATTTACAATTTAAATATGGTTTATCGGTTTGACATTTAAAAAGGTTTACGTAGTTTATTTTCCAGTTTATTATCATGTAGAAAAGTTTCCTATTTATTTAATAAAAAATGGTTGTCTTCAGCGTCTATATACTAATTTTTCAACTTGCAGTTTCTACCTAATTATGATAGTAATGTTAAAGCATGTTGGGAAACATTAATTAAAGGCCATGCAAGTTAGTACTTACTGTAAACTCTCGAGGTAGAGCAGCGAGATTCTGTAACAGATTATATTAACAAAAATAGTTAAGAATGTGTATTTACAGATGATCATGATATGCACACAAAGTTGTGTTACATGCTAAACAGTTCAGTTCAACAAATTTGTAGGTAACATTTAAAGCTATATACATATTTACAGCAAAAATAGGAAGCGAATAATACCTTGGTGGAAGACATTAAGTAATCCCAATGGCGTTCGCGAATTGCAGAATTCTGTAATTCGCCTACAGCTTTCAAAGAAGTTAAAGTGTTTTTGATAGTCAACTCTAAACCTGTATATGTGTTCCAAGAACGCATATCTTTGTCCAACATCTTTATCTCCTTAGCAAACTTCTTGCACTCAATATCCATATTCTCGACGTCAATTTTTCGCCAGGGAGTGGTTTTCCAATCGTCTACACATGTGTGGACAATATGAACAAAATCCCACAATTCCTAAATAGTAACAATTAGTAACACGTAAAATCACTTGAATGTATTTTACCTTTAGTAGTTTTAAGTCCTTCCTGCACTGTTTTAGTATTTTAAAGTCAGGTACATTAACTTCAAATAACGAACCAGATTCATGTATATTCTTCATGTCTTTTTCAAATTTATTTAAATCTTTATCTACTTTGTCTATCTTTAGATAAGGTTGGAGACAATTATAGCAAAAAAATGAGTACCTCTTGAACACCTCACGGTAGTATAATATTTTTAAATCGAATTCAACTATTCGTTTCCTGATAAAAGTAACCTCAGCAGCTTGCAAAGGAGCGACTTGTTGTTTAACAGTGAGTGCTATTTTCTTGGTATTATTCCATTGCTCGGGAAGCTCTTGTAGGTAAACGTTAACCTCTTCAGGGATGTCTTGATCGTAGAACTTTAATAATTCAATTGTTTCCTTAAGGGGAGTAAACATCTCATCCGTCACGGCTTGCCTTTCTTTCACATTTAAGAGGTAGCCCATTACGTTGACCAATGCTTGGTAGTCACCTTCACCTACCGCTTGCTGTAAACCCTCGTCGGCGGATCTTATAAACGTACTTAATTCGCAAAGACTAGTAGTGACGTTTTCAACCAAATGGTCTCTAAACATATTTCCCCACTTTCTAACCGTGTTTAACAACGCTTGTTTGAAAGGCTTTATGTCAACTTTAAACCAGTTATGGAAAATTTTCTCTTCTTGTATTTTTTCAACATCGTTCGCAAGGTTTTCGAAATTATCGATTTGTTCCCGGAACTGTTCCATTTTAGGTGGCGATTGTTTAGGGGCGCTTGGGTCCTTCAAGAAGACTAATTCAAATTCCTCACTAGTAAGTGGCCGGCTATACTTGAGGAATTGTTCTAAAAATTGATCACGATCATCTAGCCATAAATACGAATAGCTTTGGAAACTATCGCAAAACTCGTAAGCCTCTTCAATAACTTGATCTACGTTGCGTAAAATATCAGTTTTAATGTCGGTTATGTCCTTGTTTGATTTTATTTCCTCTTTGTACGTCAAGTTTGCAGTTTCGGAAAGTCTTTTCACCAGAGAGGTTGTTTCAATTATATCGTTAATAAGGCCATTTATAATACTCTTGAATCCTTGGGGATCTGTAGGTTCTAATGACGGTATAAAAACTATATTCGGTTCTAATAGCTTTAAGCGAGACTCAAACAGAGGCGCCAAGTTGTTCGATGGGTCCATGTGTTCATTTATGTAACCCAAGCTGAAATGCATACAGACTATTTCATTTTTGTAGTTTAATAATATCATTACAAAGAAATAAACATTTAATTTTAGATATTGCATTTTCTTTGAAAAAGAAATTAAAATAGTAAATGTGATAAATTTCGAAGACTTGGAGGTACCTCTGAGAACGACAGTGTTTTATAACTTGGTATAAGGACATCCAAATAATATAAATTCTGGCGAACGCTTTTAATGAGTAGAATCTGGTTACTTCTAAAGAACAGGTAATGGAATGAGAATTCAATGCGTGATACATTACGATGCAACAGCACTAACTATACCGGGGATGAACGTAAAACCATGCCGCCTATCCCACTGGGCAGGCGTGGAATTACTGCAGAGGTAACGAGAACTAGAGCGCAACTGTATGGCGTCATGGATGGAGCATGCGGGACCTATCACCCCATAAGAAGTGGATCTTATTTGTGGAAGGGCGAAATGGGCGGTGATTATTAGACGCCTTCATTATAGCCATCTTTCTCTATCGCACAGATTTTTATGACTTTCTTTATCGCTTTCACGTAACGGCCGATGAACCATGGGAACTTTCCGACCCTGTATAACTATACTATGCGCAACTACACCCACAACAATAATAGTCCACGGGCCCACGTACAAAAAGAAAAGCCGATTTAAAGATAATTAAGGATAACCATTTGGAAAGTAACAACTTCAACACACTGTATCTCGAAAACAGGGCGTCTAAGAAAAAAATTTTACATGAACTACCCTTATTATTTTCCCATGAGGAACTTGCTCTTTTGAAACATGAACGAGACACCCTGTATACAACTTTTTTGCTTGTCCGCAAAATTTATCGTTTAATTTTGTCGGACAAGCAAGAAAAAACCGATAATTTTGTCGGACAATTAAATTCTCAGATTAATATTGCATTTTTTAAAATAATAACGCTTTTGTCCGACAGCTGGTTATAACCAACCTTGTTGTCGTTATATCGACATCTTCAGAGCGTCGGACTGCAAAAACTTCTCAAGAATTTTGTCGGACCATAAGATACTTTCATTTCAAATCTTATTACCAAACCCTCCCAGAAAAATCAGCTTGCTGGTTGTCACCAACCTTAATGTCACCAAATCGACATATTTGACATGTTTTCCTGAAAATCACGGGAAAACTTACCACTATTGAATTTTCCTCGTAGTCAAATCTTGGGAGACTCGTCAAACTTAAGCTGCACGCGAAGTTACAGCTTGCTGGTAATCATTTATTTTTTTATACGTGGGCTCGTGGACTATAATGTGCAGGTTTAGATCAGCGGGCAGCATTATCAATGTTATAAGGCCGGTGACAAGAACGGCGCGGCTTCAGTCATGGCAAAACTTTCGCAAAACCCTCATTGAATATATCAATAGTGGAAAACGGTAAAACCTTTGAAGCATTGGATGCGACCAGATACAAAGACCACTACAGAACGTCTCGAAAGGTCTGAGAGCTTCAAGATTTTGATAGCCAGAACAAGGGCAGGTCAAGATTCCTAGGTAAGGTTAAGAAAGTGTATTACAAATTTGTAACTTTGGCTACCAAGTAAACAGGTCATCGTATAGTAACCCAAAAGACCATAGTACTTGTTTGTATCCACAGAAATTTGTATAGAGCATATTTCATAACTTACGAAAATGAAACAATATTGGATATACAAATACCATAATGTAAAAAAGAAATGGAAAAGGACAGTTTGAAAATAATTGTTTAATTATTGTTACTTTTGTGGCAAGCAATATTGCGACATATTGCTAAGTGAGTTCATTTGTGATTGTTTGTGGTTCAATTTGCTGACAACTCTGTAAAAATGGAATCTAGTGAAGATTTAGGTGTACCTGAAGAGATACTGGAGTGTGCGAAAGAGGTTTCTTTGAATCTTCTCCCAAAGAATTGTCGATAAATTTATGAATGTGTCTATCAACGTTTTATGGATCGGTGCAAATAAAAAACATTAAGTTGTATTCAGAAGATGTATTGATGGTGTATTTATCAAACTTAGTGAATAAAATGAAGCCGTCAACGCTTTGGTCACAATATTCAATGTTGCGGTCAACAGTGGATATAGAGAAGAGGAGAAGCAAATATTCAAAGTTACGTGCTTTTTTCAAGAGACAAAATGAAGGATATGTACTGAAATTACATGTACAAATTATTGCTTTTTGAATAGTGCACCTGATAATTTATATTTGATGATGAAGCTTTAAAAATAAAAGAACAAATTTTTTTTCTTTCTAGGTCGTTTTGATATTGGGGGTTGCAGGCGCATGCCGTTCTGATGAATTAGTCAATTTAACAATTGATAATGTTGAAGATCTGACTTAATTATAAAGATTACCAATACCAAAACCAAGAGACTACGTGCTTTTACTGTGCTGGGGGACAATTATTTAAGTTTTTATCGAAAATATGTTGCTTTACGTCCACCCAGGTTGGTAGAACGTCGATTATTTCTCTTATCTGTTAGTGAAAAGTGTCATCGAATGGTGGTCGGTATTCATAGAATCAGTGCCGTCTCGCAAGAAGTGGAAACATTTTTGAAGCTGGTCAACTAAAAAGAGTACAGTGGTTACGACGAACGTGTGCTACCCCTTTAGTTGACGGCGGTGGTGACCTCACTTGTCTTAAAAGACACGGAGGATGGAGATCGAGCTCTGCGACGGAAGGCTACATTGAAGGCTTACTTTTGAATAAAGAAAATATTGCGAAAAGAATACTGAAAGTTGATAGTAGTAATGATGACCGTTGTCATTTTTGATTATACATCTGAAAATAATATATTAATGAAAACGTGTTTTAATCTAAGGATTAAAAGTGAATATTTTTGTTGCTGAGATATCATTTTACCAAGGAAAATGTCAACCTTAGAGACTTCTGACAGTCAAAAAATGGCATAGTTTTGTGACGGTTAGAGGTAAATATATTTATCTACACATTTTGGAACTTGGTCGACGAAAAGTGTTTAACGAAGTTAAGTAGACTTTTATTACTATAATTTTATTTCAATTTTTTTATTCTTGTTTTTAAAGAAGAAACATTTGTTAAAAATTTTGATGACCGACCCGTAAACATACATTTTGGCACACCCGGTTCAGTTTTGTCTAATCAAGACAAATGTTCATTCCTCTCGTTGATCTTGTAGTCGTAAATTATTGACAACAGCTATAATACATTCACGTAAATCTCTAGTTTCCATTTTATTATAAATGAGGGCGCGCACCATCGTGTAAGAACCGCATTGAATTATATGGACACAGCTACGGACACATCTGCAAGTCCAATCGTTTCTAACAATAAGAGATTTGAAATACTGAAAACCATCCATTCGATTTGGTAATATAGACAGTCACATTAAGCAGCAGTCGACAAACCTCCTTCAAAGACAATCTGTGTTTTAGGTACTCGTCGAACGATTTACTGATTTTTTCCAAAATATTTGAAATTATTTCCCTTTCATGCTTTCGTTGAACGACCGTGGCAAAGGTAGCAGCATTTAACATAATGTGTACTCGGAAAATGTCCTGTATACATACAAGCACCATAAATTAAATAAAGCAGTATCTATGAATTCTGCATTCCTATTCACATAGGCCATTTTAAACACTTGTAAACAATTAATCACAGTACTATACTATATGTAGTAATACTGAATATACAGGGTGGTCCGATTAACACAGTCCACTTAAAATATTTTCAATGCAACAGGTTTTTCCGGAAAACTCCGAAACAGGTTGATTTAGCTTTCAAGAGTTCATGGATGTAGGGTCATCCCCCTGAACGGGGTGGCAGCCCCTTCATAAATGACACGGGGTGTTAAGTGGCTCATCATTTTAAAGGTATTTCAATTCCCTTTACAGACATGCTAAAATTTGATTCTTCTGCCATAAAATTAATGTAAAAAACCTGTTGGAAGTGTCGGTGAAGTTTTCAAACAAACAATTAAATAAATGTTCAAATTCCGATCCATTTACTTCCATACAGTAATAAAACCTTTATTCAACATTTTCCCGAAATTTTCGTTGCATTTCAGGGGTTATTTCATCACATGCTACCACTATTCGGTGGCGAAGATCTTCTAAAGAGGTAGGTTTTGTTTTATAAATAACGCTTTTTAAATGGCCCATAAGAAAAAGTCCAATGGTGTTAAATCAGGCGATCTTGGGGGCCATTCTACCAATCCAGTGTTCGGGAAAATGTTGATTCAAAAAGTCACGTACAGCAGCACGGCCGCGCACCCGTGCGTCTTAGAGGGAACTTTGACTGTGAATCCTGCTCTCTCATAACTTCAAGATTTAAATAACTCCAGTATCTACAATTATGTCTGTTGAAGTAACCTTTAAGAAAGAATGTGCATTCGCCAGAAATGCATGTACAATACAGAAAATTGGGATTGTTCAAAATTTGTATGTTCCCAAAATTGTATACAGCGATATGGATCATCTTCATTGAGCTCTTGCACGACGTGAATCTTATAGGGATGAAATTGATGCTGTAACATCCCATTTTGTGTAGTCCTCTTTGGGTCGATTTTATTGTCTCCAGTTGTATACCTTTTCACCCAGACGGCTATTTATCCCTGAAAGTATTAATAAGTGTAGTAAGTAGGTAGTTATTTTACTTAGGTTAGCAATATTCATTATTATTAGAGTAGCTAGTTTAAAAGTAGATAGTTTACCTTTATTTTCCTAGTTATATGTCTGTTCATTTCACAAACTGTAAAGTATTTGCTTGAAATATATTTTCAATAGGCTTTCCTTTTCCTAAATATGGTAGTTTATCTACTAATAGTGTCCTCTAGTGGTCAGTAGCGTTGTCAGTACCGCATCGACGGAAGAACTCACATTCAAGATACTTACCGCGACATCTCGCTTATAGATACTCAAATAATTCGGTTGGCTGATAGTTAGCGCAGATTTTTAGTTTTCGCGATGAGTTCTAGACCGGAAGAAGATTTTCTGATAGGTGTCCTAAAGAGGTGGTCTCCCACTCCGAATTTTTACACTTCCGCCGGTTGACGCAGGTCAAGGTGGGTGTTCAGCAAGAAATGGTGCTGGTGTGCTCGTACAAATTTTGGAAGTGATTATCTGTAATCATCCATTTTGGGATTAATATTTGTGCAAGCCGAATTAGTGATTTCTGTTAGTTGATTCCTGAAGTTTTTTGGTGTGTGAATAGTTCAGGCGGAATCACGTCTTTTCTGAGGATTAAGCAGCATCCATTTTCGAAGATCCTTTCCTTTGTTCTTGGAACACATGGTATAGTGTCGCGGACACGTAATTTTTAATTGGGAGACCCTTCCAGTGAAGGTAAAGCATTATATTTATTGCATTTTTAGTGAGGTAATTTTCATTGTTTTAATTTCTAAGGGTTTTTTCCGGGAGAGTCACACGTTAGTGTCGACGGTAGACGGCCCTAGGTGTATCGTCTGCCACAGACGGGACGTTGTGGTGACATCCAAGCGGTGGCAAGGTTTCCACTTCAAGCTGTAGAGCGTTTTCTTCACAGCAGCGCCTTCGTCGCTGCCATACTCCAGAAGTGCAGCGTAGTCATTTCAGCAGCGCGTTCGTCTCTGCTCCACGCCGGAACCGCAACGCACCCAGAGTTAACTCGACGTCGTGGATCTCCAATACGCAAGTTATATGTTTAAGTTCTTGGATTTATTTAGCTATTTTATTAATTACGGTTAGATTAAACTTACAGTATAGAATTTAATTAGATTAATTATTGCCAGCTTATCAGTTCCTACCGCGTCAGGGTTCTGTAAAAAGGGAAAACTGATCAATACGTATTAGTTAGCGGTTTTGATTTGCTTTATCACTAGATTAAAATAACATACTTACCTGGTAAGCCTATTCTCTCTAATATTATATTGGACGTGACCTGAAATATAAAATATATCATTAATTAGCTATAAAATATTAGGTAAATACTTACATTTTTTTTAACTGCTATCATCTTCTATTGCTACGTACTTATTTTTTTTTTTTGATGTGAACCCACATATAGCTATATACGGGGGAGATAGAAAACACCTGTTGTGTTGTTTTTTTTTTCTTGGTTACCTGATTTACCTAAATATATAAGATTATGGTTTTTACTTACCTAAAGTTTAGATGATTACTCTTTTGGATTCAGTAGTTAATAGATCAGTTATACTTCTTACAGTGTGTATTTCTTTTATTTCGAACAGAGAACCATTCCTAGAGTTAATTTTAAATCTGAGAGCTTATATAGTTGTGCTTGAATTCATGGTTATTTGAGGATTAACCCACACGAGTAGCTGACCTGGTTGTAACCATGTGGCGCCCATTTCTTACATAAGTAATTATAATTGAACCTGCCCTGTCTCCACTGCAGCAAGCGGGCCAACTAGTGTCAGCTGAGGGCTTTATTAACTCTGGGTGTGTTAATAATTATTTTTTTTTATATATATTTTATTACGTAACATTAGCGACGCCACATTTTGGCGCCCAACGTGGGGCTCGAAAAATCAAAAGATATAAAGAATTACAAAGGTTGTGGTAGAATATGCACATTGAATATTAGTTTGAGAATTTTAAAATTTAAAATTTTGTATTATAGATTAATTGGACATTGAGATTGAAATTATTGATCTATTTCAATTATTGCTTTTCTTACTGGTATATATTGATATTTTGTTTGTTTTGCTTATATATTTGAGTAGATTAATTTTCATATAAAATTAAATCTAAAAAAAAAAGAGGAAAAAAATTAGTCATGGCGAGGAGAATGCAAATCAATAGGTTGGACAAAGATGAATTGGAATATGAGTTGACTGTTCGTGGAATCGGGTTAGGTACCTGCGAGGACATGCGTCATGGGTTGGTATCCGTCCTGAAATTAGAAAAAGATGGTGATAGCTTCAAGTACCCGGCGTATCCCTATACCTTTCAGCAAGATGTTGATGCCGTTCAGAAGAAACTTGACGATATCATCCGAATGGTGGGAAGCTTCAACGATGTCCGCAGTAGTGGGGCAGCTCAGAAGTTGCAAACGAAGTTTGCGCACGTTCTAGGAAGACTGGATAACATGGTAGCAAGTAGCGAGGTGGAACTGCAAAAGAAGTCAGAGTTGCTAGCAGCTGTCTTGCCGCAGATGGAAAAGTTTAATCGGAAGATTCAAGAATCTGAGAAAACTTCAAGTCCAGCTGTGGTGCCATCTAGACTGAATCTAATTGAGACTCAGACTGGAGCAAGTACTTTCCAGCAGGGGCTTCATATTGCATCCAGGTCATCCCCTGTGGAGGATCTTGACCCATGTACTAGCGATATTGGTACAGGAGCCATCCGCAAGATGATACCACCGCATAAATGGGACCTTGGGAAGTTCTCTGGTGATCCTAAAGGTGTCTCCGTCAATGCTTTTTTTGAACGAGTTGAGGAGCTCCGAGTTGCGAGAAACGTTTCGAAAGAAACTTTGCTTGATTCTGGTATTGATTTGTTCGTAGACAAAGCATACCAATTTTATAAAGACTGTCGTACTCGAGTCAGCAACTGGGAGGAACTGGTAGAGGAATTCCGTGAGGAATATCTGTCTGCAAATCATAGTGAGATCCTATTCGAAGAGTTACAGAGGAGGACTCAGCATCCTACTGAGACGATAGGTGTTTACCTTGCTGTGATGTCGAGTTACTTCAGTCGTTTGAGTTGCTCGATTTCGGAGGCTGCTAAACTGTCCATAGTGATGAAGAACCTTCATCCATACTACCAGGACCGACTCAGAGATCCATTGCCAAGTACGATGTCCGAACTGCGTTCTGTCTGTCGACGTATGGAAGCCCGACGTGATATAATCAATAACTACGTAGAACAACCTCACGCCGTGGTAATGTCTTGGAAAAGGACTTGGCCTACGTGGAGGCAACTTCAAGCTCGAATTCCTTGGAGGTAGCTGGCCGTTCCGTTCCTGCAATCAGTAAAAAGGAGATTAGATGCTTTAGATGCCAGAAACCTGGTCATAAAGCAGTAGGTTGTGCCATGCCCAGTACAAAACGTTGCTTTAAGTGCAGTCGAGAAGGGTACACAGTGAGAACTTGTCCATCCTGTACGAAACAGGGAAACGGACCAAGGCGCACTTAGGTGGTCGAGATAAGTGTGATACGCCTTCGGTCTCGACCCCAAATTTTGAACCTATTCTCGATTACATTTTAGCACACGCGGAGAACGATGAACGACCATACTTGGAGGTTACCATATTTGGACGTACTCTTTTGGGACTACTTGATTCGGGGGCCTCGGCAACTATTTTAGGCAGTAAAGGATGGCAGATTATCAGGGAATTAGGTGTTCCACTGGATACATCGAACAAGGTTCGATGTACGGTAGCAAATGGCCAGTCCTGTGCCAGTGTTGGCGAATGTGAACTACCCATTGGTGTTCGCAATCGTATTAAATTGGTCAAGGTACTAGTTGTACCAGAACTCTCCCATACATTGATCTTGGGGACAAATTTCTGGATAAGCATGGGTATCGTGCCAGACCTTCGGCATAATGAGTGGCATTTCTCTGAAGATCCTGTTGGTGTTGCCACTGTAGACCACTTACGAAGCCAGACGATACTTACATCCTTGGAAGAGGCTCGACTCAAGGCAGTCATCGACCGTAACGTCTCGCTTATGGGGACTCAGTTGGGTTGTACTAATGTCGCGGAGCATGTGATTGTAACTAAATCACCGCCCATCAAGCAACGCTACTATCCAGTTTCGCCAGTGGTACAGCAAATTATCGATACGGAGTTGGAAACCATGCTGAAAGAGGGTGTGATTGAAAAGTCAACCAGTGCATGGTCATCCCCCATATTACTTGTTAAGAAGAAAGATGGAGGGTATCGTTTTTGTGTAGACTTTCGGAAGTTGAATGCAGTAACAGAGAGGGATAGCTACCCTATACCCTACGTCTCGCATACTCTCAATAAATTGAGGGATGCCCATTACCTATCGTCCTTGGACATTAAATCGGCATATTGGCAGGTTCCAGTAGCTGAGGGCTCTCGCCCCTATACAGCGTTTACAGTCCCTGGACGAGGACTCTTCCAATTTAGGAGAATGCCATTTGGGCTTCATAATGCGCCTGCCACTTGGCAGCGCCTTATTGATAAAGTGCTCGGACCCGATCTTGAACCCCACGTTTTCGTGTACTTGGATGACGTGGTCATCGTTACCCAAACGTTTGAGGATCATCTGCGTATTCTTGACGAAGTCTTCCGTCGTCTAAGGGAGGCTAGATTGACTGTAAGCATTGACAAGTGTCAATTTTGCCGACCTACAATGAAATATTTAGGTTATGTTGTAGATCGGAATGGCTTACATGTAGACCCCGACAAAGTTAAGGCCATGTTGATGATACCTACCCCCACAACTGTCAAAGAAGTCCGAAGAGTTCTTGGAACTTTTTCGTGGTATCGCTCTTTTGTTCCAGATTTTGCTACAATTTCTTCTCCTCTTACAGCTCTTTTGAAAAAGTCACGGAAGTTCTGTTGGACTCCTGAATGCCAAGAGGCATTCACCAAAATAAAAGAATGTCTAGTGTCTGCGCCGGTCCTTAGTTGTCCGGACTACTCTTTACCATTTGTGGTTCAAACCGACGCTAGCGGTTTTGGGATTGGTGCTGCCTTGATACAGCCATATCCGGAGGGAGACAGGGTGATCTGCTACCTCAGTCGTTCCCTGACAAAACAAGAACGCAATTACAGCACCACAGAGCGCGAGTGCCTTGCGGTGTTGTATGCCGTTACTAAACTACGATCATTTCTAGAAATGGTTCCTTTCACGGTGGTCACAGATCACTATTCTTTAGTGTGGCTACAAAATTTAAAGGACCCTACAGGACGTCTTGCACGATGGGCCGTAAAGCTCCAGCAGTACGATTTTAAAATTGTGCACAGGAAAGGTAAAGAACACCTGTTGCCTGATATGCTGTCCAGATCAGTACCTGTAGTAAATGTTGTAGGTGTCAGTACTGATACGGTAAAGGATACCTGGTATAATAATATGCTTACCAAGGTTCGCCAGTCACCATTAAAGTACCCGAACTGGAGAGAGTCTGATGGAGTTCTGTACAAGTATGTAAGGCCTAGCTATGTTGAACTGTCCACGCCTCAAGAGTGTTGGAAGCAGGTCGTACCTAAAAACCAACGTAAAGAGATAATTGCCACAGCTCNAAAGTCCCTACTATTCTGTTGTCAACTATTCCAGCACACACATTTAATTTCTGTGGGTGTTGGGTATGTGTCTCTGCCATCCATTGAAGATTTTCCCGACTCTATGCAATACCTGCAAGTTTGACGGTTCACTGTACCATTTAGACAAAACGGGGCCTCGTCTGAAAAAAGTATTTGCCGGTGTAAATCTCTATTTACTTGACATAAATCCATCTTAATTTCACAAAAGTGTAAGCGGAAGTCTTCATTGAGTTCCTGCACAAGTTGAATTTTGTAGGGATGATTTTTTTTCTGCCTCAGGATACGTAGCCTGTGGTCTGACTAATTTCATTGTTTAATGCAACCAATCGTGAAGTATTATGAGAATTATCTACCATACTTATCAAAATGTTCTGTTTGTGATCTTCACTAACGCTTGGACGTCCAGGTTTTGGAATATCTACAACATTGCCAGCTTCTCTAAATTTAGATTCTGTCTTACTGACTGTTGATTGGCTGATACGGCGATCTGGATGTTTTTCATTAAATAAACCGCAAACTTCCTGCTGCGTTCTAATCTTATCCCCGCAACCGATAAATATTAAAATTTCAATTCTTTGTGTGACAGTTAAATGTGCCATAATACTTTAAATTCAACAATAATTTTTATATCGCTTATAGCTGTTTTACATCAACAATTTATTGATGAATAAATTGACGTAGTTCTTCATGAATTAATTCACGAATTTATTGGTAAACAGTGTGGTTTTACACTGCTACAGACTTTATCAAGTTTTTTGACGCATAAATCAGTTCTACCAACGAATCAAAGAAGCAAATAAATTTCAAAAATGTCGCCTTTCCACTCATAATTGTAGTCATACAACAGCGGTACCGTTTTGACACATATTTTATAAATATTAATATTTGTAAGTAACAAATCAGTAAAAACAATGCAAAACTAGTACAACGCCACACAATTATTTACATATTCCAATAACATAACCTCATTACTGATCTGAGGGTGGAAATCTGTTGGGTTGGTACTTCCGAACTTCACGAAGAAATTGACGAAAATTAGAACATGCTCTAATTCGTCAAGAACTTGATGAATAAATTCATGAAGTTATTTGACAGCAGATTTGGTGCATTACACTTGTCCAATTTCTTGATGAAGC
>NW_019417580.1:37076-57557 GCF_000390285.2 Anoplophora glabripennis
GTGTGGGGACAGGACGGTGCCCTGGGGGACACCGGCCTCCATATCTTGGATTTGGATGCGGAATTTTCGGTGGTGTAGGTAGGATTTTATGAGGTGTAGGTAGGATTTTATGAGTTTGGTAAAGGATATGGGATATTGGTTGGTGAGCATTTTCATCAGTAGGCCTTCATGCCAAACCGTATCGAAGACAGCACCAGTGTACTGTCCCCTGTTGAAGGCTGTCGTGATGTGCTCGGTAAGGCGAAGGATTTGGAGTTCAGTGGAGTGATTGAGTCGGAAGGCGAACTGCTCGTCTGGAATGACTTGCAGTTCTTAGGGGTTCTTAGACGGGTTAGGATAATTTTTTCTACCACTTTGCTCATAGCCGGGAGCAGGCTAATGGGCCGGTAGTTGGATGGGATGGTATGATCTTTGTTGGGTTTTGGGATAAGGATTATGTTTGCTGTTTTCCAGCGGGTAGGGAAGTGTCTTAGTCTGAGTGTCGCGTTTGTTATGTTTAGTAGGGCCATAAGACCCTTGTGTGGTAGTCGTTTAAGTGTCGTGTTATGTATATTGTCGGGTCCGGGGGCATTTCTATTTTTAAGTCTGCGTTTTGTCAGTCTTAGTTCGTCAGGAGTTGCGGGGGGGATTATGTCGTTGTCTGGCTCTCTAGGTTCCTCTCGCTCTAGTGGCCGCGCGCTCAGCCACTATCTCGAATTCCTCGTCTTCGTCGGGCAGCTGAGGCAGTCTACACTGCAGTTCCAGGCTGTCGGCGAAAGCCTCGGCATTTCCTGGTTCGTGTAAACCACCCGCACACTACCGTGGATTGGAGGAATTTTACGGCGAGCGGTCTGTCGCAGGGCCCTCTGCGTTTTCCAGAGGCTGTTGTCTTGTGGATCCAGCGACTCCAGGTGCCTAGCCCAGTTATCCTGGGCCAGTTCATCCAGAGCCGCCTTCACCCGTCTGTTAAGTACGTTTAAGTCATGTCTGTGTCGGGGGAGGCGGGTGCGGGTGGCAAGCCGTTTCGCACGTCGTCTGTCACGTATTAAGTTTTTTATGTCATCGGGGAGGGTGCCCCGGGGGTTTGTCAGTCGGGGGACAATAGTCTCCGTCGTAGTCTGAGTCAGGGCGTTTTTAATGTCAGTCTCAAGGGAGAGGATTGCCGCCTCCAGATCATGGGTGGTTTCGATGACTGGGAGCGCCATGTTTCCTTGCATTACTGTTCGGAAACGCTCCCAGTCAGTGAACCTCCTCGTGAAGGTGCCTTCATATCTCTGTCTTCGCCCCAGATCCAGAAATATTGGATTGTGGGCGGAAGACCCTTCGTATTGGGTGGATATTTGGGCATTTAACGGTATAGATTTTAAGAGGGCAATGTCGATGACGTCGGGGCGTCCTACGGGTCCGTAATGTGTCGGTTCTGTCTGTCTGAGTATCGTCAAGTCGTCGTGTCTGTCTTGATAATTCAGCAGGACGCGACCTCTTGTGGTCGTCGTCCCGCTGTGCCATATGGGGGACTTCGCGTTGAAGTCCCCGATGGGTTCTTGTAACACATGGTATAGTGTCGTGGACACGTAATTTTTAATTGGGAGACCCTTCCAGTGAAGGTAAAGCATTATATTTACTGCATTTTTAGTGAGGTAATTTTCATTGCTTTAATTTCTAAGGGTTTTTTCCGGGAGAGTCACACGTTAGTGTCGACGGTAGACGGCCCTAGGTGTATCGTCTGCCACAGACGGGACGTTGTGGTGACATCCAAGCGGTGGCAAGGTTTCCATTTCAAGCTGTAGAGCGGTTTCTTCACAGCAGCGCCTTTGTCGCTGCCATACTCCAGAAGTGCAGCGCGTTCGCCACTGCCACATTCCAGAAGTGCAGCGCGTTCGTGTCTACCTTACTCCAGAAGTGCAGCGCGTTCGTCTGCCCCACGCCGGAACTGCAACGCACCCAGAGTTAACTCGACGTCGTGGATCTCCAATACGCAAGTTATATGTTTAAGTTCTTAGATTTATTTAGCTATTTTATTAATTACGGTTAGATTAAACTTACAGTATAGAATTTAATTAGATTAATTATTGCCAGCTTATCAGTTCCTACCGCGTCAGGTTCTGTAAAAAGGGAAAACTAGTCAATACGTATTAGTTAGCGGTTTCGATTTGCTTTATTACTAGATTAAAATAACATACTTATCTGGTAAACCTATTCTCTCTAATATTATATTGGACGTGACCTGAAATATAAAATATATCATTAATTAGCTATAAAATATTAGGTAAATACTTAACTTTAACTGCTATCATCTTCTATTGCTACGTACTTATTTTTTTGGTTGATGTGAACATACATATAGCTATATACGGGGGAGATCGAAAACACCTGTTATGTTGTTTTTTTTCTTGGTTACCTGATTTACCTAAATATATAAGATTATGGTTTTTACTTACCGAAAGTTTAGATGATTACTCTTTTGGATTCAGTAGTTAATAGATCAGTTATACTTCTTACAGTGTGTATTTCTTTTATTTCGAACAGAGAACGGCTACCATTCCTAGAGTTAATTTTAAATCTGAGAGCTTATATAGTTGTGCTTGAATTCATGGTTATTTGAGGATTAACCCACACGAGTAGCTGACCTGGTTGTAACCATGTGGCGCCCATTTCTTACATAAGTAATTATAATTGAACCTGCCCCGTCTCCACTGCAGCAAGAGGGCCAACTAGTGTCGGCTGAGGGCTTTATTAACTCTGGGTGTGTTAATAATTATTTTTTATATATATATTTTATTACGTAACATTAGCGACGCCACACATGGTCATTGCAAAGGATTTCAACCTACAAGATGGTAGATATCGTAAAGGATTCGATAAATATATAAGGATGTAACTGTATTCAACTTTATCATTAATCGCAGTGAATCCAACGGCTGAAGACGTCATCGCTAAGATGGCGCGAAAGAAAAAGATCTACGAGCTCACAAAATCAATCAGGTGAAAGTACTTGGCTTTAAAGCTAGGTAAAACGGAGGAAGATGAGGCGCTGCAAAAACCCTTTAAACCAATTGCGACACCGTTAAAAGAAATAGCAAGTACATCACACAAGTTGAACGAAAAAATTGCCAAATTTCCCAACATTAAAAAAGAGGAGAAAAAAGAAAAGGTGGAAGAAGAAGAAGAAGAAAAACCGTCTACATTCAACCAAACAGCCTTTTTATCATTGGAAGACATTGCATCGTCGACTAGAATTGATGATAATGATGATGATGATGATGATGATGATGATGATGATGATGATGATGATGATGATGATGATGATGATGCGGATAAAACATTTCAACAGGAGCAGGAAACTCTATCGGATATAACTCAAGATTCTCTTGAAGAATATTTAGATCAATACCCGGTCATATCCCAAAAGTACGTTACAGAGCATTGGGCTAACAGCGATGTAATTGATAAGAATTATGGACCAGTATACGATTCCTCAACGTCAGCGTGGCTACTAAGCCAAAAACGCATCGATTTTGACATTCGTACCGGTAATATAGTAATCGATGGCAGGTAATTTAAGGGAACACCGGGATTGTACCAATTAATTTTCTATCATGATCCATTTTTCAATGAAGAAGATAAGAAATCTTATAAAAGTATTCTTCAAATGACTGGAGCTCACAAAGACGCAGTAGGACGCTTAAAAGGATCCAGTTCGCTCAAGTATAGAGAAGTTATTAGGCCGCTATTTATTAAGCCGACACAACGTAAAACTACTGGCAGAGGTTTATTATCTCGCACCAACAAGTTAACTTACAACACAAAGCCGATGGAATATATTTACTGGGATGATCCCAACGAACTTGTCGATCGTCTAACGTTACTGGTAGCATCTAAGAACGCTGGGAATACGTCACACGATAATGAAATTACAGCAATTATCGAGGAACTGAAGGAGGCTAGAATAATATCGTAAGTCGTCACATCGTCACATAAACCTGGATGACCGTCACGGAATAGTAGGATAGTAGACTAGGATAGTAGGATACTAAACGGTATCCATGGATAACCATCACTCGAAGTAAAGTTAGCCGTTGGTAGCCGGTTGTTAGCCGGTTGTTGACCGTTGTTAGCCGGTTGTTAGCCGGTTGTTAGCCGGATGTTAGCCGTTGTTAGCCGGTTGTTAGCCGGATGTTAGCCGTTGTTAGCCGGTTGTTAGCTGGATGTTAGCCAGATGTTAGCCGTTGTTAGCCGGTTGTTAGCCGTTGGTAGCCGGTTGTTAGCCGGTTGTTAGCCGGTTGTTAGCCAGTTGTTGGCCGGTTGTTAGCCGTTGGTAGCCGGTTGTTAGCCGGTTGTTAGCCGTTGTTAGCCGGTTGTTAGCCGGATGTTAGCCGTTGGTAGCCGGTTGTTAGCCGTTGGTAGCCGTTTGTTTTATGTCACGTTCAACTGAATATATAGCATACCTTATAGGTATAGCTCATTTGATGTTTAGCATCCAACATGTTTAAATGTAAAATCTGTAGTGCTGCGTTTACCTGTCACAGCAGCTTAAGTCGTCATACGAACAGGCATAAAGATAAAAAAATTGAGTGTAATTTATGCAACGACCGTTTTACAAGGAAAGATAGCTTGAACGCTCACATAACGACCGTTCATAAAGATAAACAGTAGTTAAACAGTGGGCACTTTGGACCACTTCAAGGTCACCACCGGGCTGCCGCCATCCGAAGCTAGCACCAGGTCTCCAGCAGCAACTCCATGGTCACGCTGAAGAAGTGTTAGTAGGGTGCGAGGGTGGGGGATCTGGATTGCAAAAGTAGAAGCCGGGGTCCGTCATCGGCAATGACCACCAGGAGGCCGGTATCGAGGAGCGTGACGTCAGAGGCGGCACCAGGTGCGTGCATGAGCAGCGGCGGGGCGCAGCGGGGTGCAGGCGCGTGGGGCGGCGGCGGGGTGCCGGCGTGTGGGGTAACAGCGGGATGCCTGCGTTATAGGGGGGAGCAGGCGGCCGGATACGGCCTACGATGCTGGAAGCCGGTAGCGGGCTGCAGGGGGCGGCGGCGGCAGCGGTGACGACCTCTTGGTATTAATCTTTTTGTTATAATGTAGAAAATATAAGAAACGAGCGCGCGCTAGATAACAACAACATGATGATGTAACTTTCCTGGAATGTGGCCACAGCTGTGTATGACTAATACCAGATAAGATGGTAATATAAACAAAGCGGAGGCTTCAGATAAAAATCGACTAAAAGTACTCATGGTAAAAATATCATTTAAAAAATAAATCCCATGTCAAATCAACACATATGAGTTGTCCAGTTTTAGCGTTTGCTTTGATACCCCCTCTTGGATGCATAAAAGTTTTATTTTTTAATACACTAAACATATTTCTCCGACTTCATATGAGAACGTGACTATAAAGTAAACAAATTTTGATCATATAGTTATTATCGCATAAAATAATATTACGCCGACAATCGAATATTTACGTATAAATATCAGTTGGGAAAGGTTAGTTTATGCTATTATTAGAGTATGCATATACAGGGTGTCCACCGAAAGGTGTTTTAAATGAATTTTACATTTGAATTATTTGGAAAAAATTATAACAGCTATTTTTTATTGTAGAGGTTGGCATGACTCACGTTCTTGGAAAACAATGATGACGTCATCACCATTTCTGGCACAGGTGTTGTTTTTATTACAGTTATGTAAACAAATGTATGATTTATTACCTTTTTCTTGGAATTTTGTCGGGCTCTTAAGCAGTTATGTAAACAAACTTCAAAGGCGGTATGCGCCATAATTTTTTCTCGGAGATATAATATATAGATGTATTTCTTGGAAAATACGTGACCAAAGCGTTGTTTATATTACTGTTATGTAAACAAATACATGATTTATTACCCTTTTCTTGGAATTTTGTCTGGCTTTTAAACCAGTTTCACCCTGTAGCTGTGGTCCTAGCGTGGGAACTTGTAGATAAGCGGCTGATGAAATATTTCATAATATTGCATAATGTTGTGCAATGGCTTTATCTGTCCAGCGTTTCAGAGGCTTTTGATGCAAAACTGGATATAACCGGAAATAACCGGTTATAACCGGAAATAGCCGAACGCGTCGACTATAAAAGCCTGTGGACTCGTGAAAAGGTCTCATTTGCTTTCGAAATTTGTTCGAGTGCACGTGATTGTTTTGTTTGCTTTTCAAAGTCGTGTTAAACTTTTTTTATTGAAATACAAAATGTCAGTTGCCGAGACCGTGTGTGATGTCAGCTGTAAAATTATTAAACTGACCAAAAAATCGTTGACTCTGTTGAAGACCGATGACGAGATCAACAGACACATCAAAATTATAAATAAAAATATCGGTGTATTAAACGAGGCCATCAAAATTAAAATTCACAAGATTGATAAGAACGAGAATATATTCCGTTTGGAAAACAATTTGGCGGTGCTGAAATATTATCGTGAACAGCTAAAACAACTGAAAATTAAAAATAAAGTGTCCGGAGGTTCGGTAGTGCGTCCCAACAAGAAGAATTTGGTGTGGCAAGATGTGAAATCGTGCTTCAAGAGTCGTGTGCGGTCGGGAATCATCGTGAACGTTAGTCTCAAGGAACCTAAACAGTTTCTAAAAAAATCATTTCGTAGTTTTTCCATAAAAGCGAAAAATGCATTAAAAGACTCGTTAATTAAAGTAAATTTAGTTTTTGAAGGAAATTTCATGAAATTAAATGACGGGGAAGTAGATTTAAAATCATTCGGGACAAAAAACGAAATTATTGACCGCAGTACAAATATAAAACAGTGGTGGGAAGACAATGTTGTTCAACCTATACTACACAAACTAGAAAACTTTGAACATCGTAATAGCAGCTGGACTTTGTTGGAAATTATCGGGTTACGTGTAAATATAAATAATTATTCACCGATTACCGTGGGCTCGTCAACGTACGTCGAAATGCCCGAGTTTATTAAAAGAAAAAAATGTGTTAACGTAAAAAATAATGATGAATATTGTGTTTTATGGAGCATAGTCTCTGCTCTACATCCAGCTAAAGCACATGCAGTTAGAAGTTGGTCATATCCCGATTTTCGTGACATATTAAAATTTGACGGCATAGAATTTCCAATAACAATAAAACAAATCCCAAAATTAGAGCGTCTAAATAACTTGGCAATTAATGTGTACGGCATTGATAAGAAGGAAGTCCTACCGGTATGCTTGAGTAAAAGCGATAGCAAACTAGTTATAAATTTACTAATGGTCCCGGCAAATTCGGTTCAAGATAGCGACAACGATGACGATGAAACACCTGTTTATCACTTTACGTGGATAAAAAACATGTCACGCTTATTATTCAAACAAATATCTAAACACCACGGTCAACAACATATTTGCAATCGTTGTCTCAATCATTTCACAGAGCAGCGTCTTTTAGATGATCATTTAATATATTGCAATTATAGAACAAATACTTGCAAAGTAGAGCTACCGAGTGAGCAAGAAAAATGTTTACAATTTAAAAATTATCGTTTTAAAGAGAGGGTATAGTTCATCGTTTATACAGATGCAGATTTTGAATGCATTTTGGAACCGTGTGACGAGAACACTGATCTAAATTTAAACACTCAAAATGTACAAAACATACCGCGTTTAGTGTCGCCTATTATATTAAATGTTCATATGACGATAGTCTCTCGTGTTTTAAATTGTATCGGGGTAGTGATTGCCAGGAGTGGTTCGTCCGGGAACTTGAACATATTGCCGACGAGAGGAATAACATCCTATCTCACCCAAAGCCCATGGAGCCTTTGACTGCCGCGCAAAAATTCGAACATGACAACGCGAAATTGTGTCACATTTGCGAAAAACCGTTTACCAGTTTCGATATCAAAATTATGAATCATTCNCATGTTAGAACTTGCAGTGTTATAGCCTGTAGAAATGACAGTCCCGTTTTCAGTATTTTCTTTATAAACACAATTTTCTGTGCATAGGAATTTGATGCGTTATTAAAAAATTATGCAGGACGCACGTGGCCATTACTACTTTATCGATGTTTTGTACGTCTAAATTAATTCTGGTATGATATATTCGAAATCGTGAAGCCATTATATCGAAAGCGTTCTCCACAATATGTCTCGCACGAGACAAACGATAATTAAAAATTTTTTAATCGTGTATCCAAATCCGTTTGTCGAAATGGCTTTAGCATATTGGGTCCTAATGGAAATGCATCATCGGAAGCAAAGGCACATGGGAGACATTTAGAGCTATTGGCAACATCTTCTGGTCTTGGGATTTTTAATGTTTTACATTGCATTTTTTCGAAAAACTTAGTATTCTGTAATACACCCCCATCGGAAATTTGTCCATTTGTACCTACATCAGCTAATATGAATGGGTATCTGGCATCCACTACTGCCAAGAGGACTATGCTGTGGCGATTTTTATAACTGAAATAATACGATCCACAGCCAGCAGGTGTAACTATGTCAACGTGTTTGCCATCAATGGCCCCTAAGCAATGCGGAAAATTCCATTGCTTTTCAAAGAGACGCGCTATTTCTTTCCATTCGTCAAAGGAGTCAGGAAACTGAAAAAAAATGTACAGGTGAGTCAAAGTAAAGTAAAACGGATAGTATATGAAAAGGGTTAAATTTGTATGGTAATATAATCAGAACCTAATATTAATTTATTGTTTCAGGATAATGGTGCAGAATATAATGTAGGCGATTCTGAAGAAAATGCTACAGATGGTTCTACATCTAGGATGCAAGAACGTTCTCAAACAACACACACAAGCAACAAGACCTGCTAAAAAGAAAAGTGGACAAGAGGCGTTAACCACTGACGTGTTACTTTCGGTGAGAGACCATTTCAAGCGTCCTGCACCCGATCAGCCACCTTATTTTGCCACTTATACTGACATATAAAGTAAATATTTTGAAAATATGTTTTTATTTACGAGTACCTACAATTGTAGGATTTCTTAATAAATAACTTACCCGAACAAAGTTCGTCTTATTATACACACCTTCAGATAATCCTTCCGTAAAGTTTTATAAATGGCATCACATGTCTCTGGAATGATTTTGCCTAGAGCTTGCGGTGATATTCTAGTAGAGAATTTGAGGCATTCGTATGTCCTGCCTGTTGCAAGAAATCGTAATGTTGCTGTCAGACGTTCATGTGACGATATAGCTTTTCTCATGACAGTATCCTGCTTCGGAATTAAAGGTGTAACTATTGATAATAGCTTTAGGTAAGTTGTTTCATCCATTCTTAAATAATTGCGATAATCTTTAGGCTCTGCGTTTAATTCTTCTAGAAACTTAACGTGACTGTATTCATGTCTTTGTAATAACCATTCTTTACACCACTTTTGTCGCGATTTTCTTTGTTTTTTCCCTAGGAGGAGAAGAAGACCTACTAACGCTACAGTATCGTCGTAGTCGCGTTGTACGGACATGATTGAAAGCCCAACTGAGAATTGCTTTCAGGTACGCCGCTACGTATATGGACAAAGTCAAGTTCAGGTTAACTTGTCATGTTTACCTGAACAGGTATACCGGAACGTGAGTGGCCGGCTTAAGAGACGAAGATAAATTAACAGACCCTCGCAGAATTGATGCATTCATTAGTGCAGAAATACCATCCGCAATTAGAACCAGAACTATATGAAATAGTAACCTCTTTCATGGTACACGGCCCTTGTGGAGAATTAAACCCAGACTCCGTTTGTATGGTGAATGTCCAATGTTCTAAAAAGTATCCTAAAGAATTCAGTGAACTTACAGCAATATCAGAAAAAGGGCAAGTCTCTTATAAAAGACCAAACAACGGCAGAACTTTAACAGTTCGATCTAATAACATAAACTGTATTTTAGACAATCGTTGGATAGTTCCTTACAATCCCTATATCCTATTAAAGTATAAATGCCATATTAATATAGAGGCTTGCGCTACTACCCAATGCGTTAAATACCTTTATAAATACTTATTTAAAGGTGTAGATCTGGCATTAGTTCGCATTAACGTAGAAAATCAAGCGAATTATAATGAGGTAGAAAACTACTTGAACGCACGGTATATGACTCCTCCGGAGGCCTGTTGGCATATCAATCAATTTGAAACCCATAAAAATACCCACACCGTTTATCGGCTTTGCGTTCATCTACCTACCAGGCAAATGGTTCGTTTCCAACCTGGATTCGAAATACAAGCATTAGAAAATAATGAAATTACCCAACTAACGGCATGGTTTCTGTTAAATCAGAATGACCCCGACGCCCGACAATATCTGTACACCGACATTCCATATCATTACGTATGGAATAGTAGAACTAAACGGTGGACCCGTCGCCAAAGGGGTGCTAACAAAATTGTAACACGAATGTACTCTGTGAGTATACGTAATCAGGAATTATATTACTTACGTTTGTTACTTTTACATGTTCCTGGAGCAATCTCCTACGAAGAGTTACGTACACTAAACGGGGTCATTTACGACACCTTTAAAGAAGCCTGCCAGCACAGAAATTTATTGGCAGATGACGTTGAGTGGAAACGAACTCTGAGAGAAGCTTGCTCTAGAGATATGCCATATCAATTGAGAAGCATGTTCGCTTTCATATTAGTTTTTTGTGAAGTTTCAGATGCTCCGGCGCTTTGGGANGTTTGACATTTCGAAAATCGCTCTCAGAGTCATATACAGAACTTTAATTTTGATTCCACTCATAAATATAGATTAAAGGTATGCTGAATTTTAATTATAGTCTTAGTTAAATACAAGGTTTTTATTTATAAGTGCAACGATAAATTGTTCTCCGATAAATCTATCTGTCAAAATCATGATTGTTTAAATTTCCCTAAACCATTGCTTCTATCTGGTGAAAATCTTTACAGAATTGTACTAGGTGATACATTTTAATTTTCTAGTATATATTCTTGCATTTATTAAATTATTTAATTGAAAATTTTATATTATTAACTTTATTTTGACATGGATTTTATCCTGTAGCGATTTTGCATTTTTATGTATAAAACTTATGCTATATGCTAATTTATATTTTTCATTTCACAAATATTTAGTGTAACACATCCCTGTTGTTAGAGTTCTATATTTCTACATTATAATTTTGAGAATTTTACTATATTGAGTACTTGGTTATCGTTATTGGCCCAGATATCATAACAATATATATATATATTGTAACAAATTGGAAATACACAAAAAAATTATCACAATGGAAATATTACCTGACCGAACATTAGATCAAAAATAAAATTAATTAAAATATAGCAGACAATAAAATAGCATAAAATTGTTAATACAAAGACTCTGAATATAAAATAAGTATCAAATAAGAATATCATATAGTATAAAGGAGATAATTTTAAATTTAACTCATAAGTGCAAAAATAATTTGAAAAAAAAAANGATAAATCTATCTGTCAAAATCATGATTGTTTAAATTTCCCTAGACCAGTGCTTCTATCTGGTGAAAATCTTTACAAAATTGTACTATGTGATACATTTTAATTTTCTAGTATATATTTTTGCATTTATTAAACTATTTAATTGAAAATTTTATATTATTAACTTTATTTTGACATATGGATTTTATCCTGTAGCGATTATGCATTTTTATATATAAAACTTATGCTATATGCTAAATTATATTTTTCATTTTACAAATATTTAGTGTAACACATCCCTGTTGTTAGAGTTCTATATTTCTACATTATAATTTTGAGAATTTTACTATATTAAGTACTTGGTTATCGTTACTGGCCCAGATATCATAAAAATATTAAGGCAAGTTGCTTGAGTACTTGAAAATTTAGATAAACATAACATATTGAATATATAAATTCAGTGTATAAGTTGTTAAACAAAACGAATCTGCCCTGAAAGTCAGTAAAGGTGTCGCACGTTACAAAATCCATTACGAAAAACTTGAAAATGACCTTGGCTTGCCAGAATCCCTTTTATTTTTCAAGATAGAGGTGGATATTCGTTGCAACAAATCAGACAATTACAGAACCTACCTTCCATGAAAGATTTTTGTGATTTTGGGAATCTACAAGTTTCAATTTTAGAATAAATTGCTCGAGTTTTCAGTGGCAAACGAAAATTTTGTTTTTCATTTGTAATTATATGTATATAAAGTATAATTCCACAAAAATATATTACTTTTATTGCAATAAAATTTAATAACATTGCCCTGTTGTAATAGAAAGTATTTACAATTCTTTATAGAAATTACTCTAAAAAAATTTTTGAATAATTAAAAGATATCACCACCATACATAGCAATCTATATTATAAACGGCAATACGGGTTGTAGTATCAGAAATAGGCTAAATCTATGGTCGAGCTGTGTGCCGCTCTAAGCTCACGATACGCAATGCTACTGACTGCCATAAAAACATGTGCCATACACTCGACCAAGCGTCAAACTCACACACGTACAAACGACAATAAAATGCACGGCTAACATCCCTTAGCAAAAAACCTGGATTGTTCATAGGCACGTTAGGCCGACAGGGCAGGCATTGGGGTGCTAGATGTGTATGGAATAAATTGATCGATGCAAAGGTCCAGATTAGAGACAGATATGTTGTACAATAACGCGGGTAGTGAAATTACCAAAATGTGAAGTAGTTGATGCTTCGCAATCATCAATAAAAATAGCATCTATTAAAAACATCGACTATTGTAGATATACACCTGTGACCGATCACCGGAGACGATTAACCCTTATGATTTAGTAATTATTATTTTGTTAACTTTTGCTGGTACTTACTATTACGTACTATGCCTATATATTTTATAGTAAGTTCCATGTGAAATGTTTACTGTAGAAAAATCTTTTTTGTTTCAAACTATTATGCAAATACTTATACATTATTGTTATGCTCTGTTATCGGTGTTTGTTGTTTTGATTTATTTGGATTGGGAATGTTTGAATTTTAATTTGACTGTTATTATTTGAATATTATTATTTGGGCATCTTATAATATTTTTTTTTATTTAAATTTAATATATAATTTGTTGTAATTAATTTTGTACTGTGTAGAACTGACTGAACTACAGGGTCTGGTTTCCTTTAATTCTTGTCTGATTTCACTTAAAAGTAGTTTAAAATGAAAGATAAATTTAAAGTTTCACAAATATGGATATTATTTTCGAATGTACCTTTATAATTGACAAATTTTCATATTTAATCTAAATAACATAATTACATTAAATTCCCCCATTTTTTGTATCAATAATTGCAATGTTATGACTTGAGATTTTTTTTATGTCGACTTATTAAGTTTTATTTTTTTCAAAAATGAAATTTGATTTTATGTATTATACGTAGTATGCGGTAATTTTGAAATTTAATGTGTTAATATTTAGCCAAATAGATCGTTGGACAACTCACAATTCTCTTTGTCGTTGCGCCGGTTTCATGCTCGAACTCTGGATTGATGATGCTGGTCACATGTATCGCTGCATCGTCGTCTAGAAACTCGTACGTGACTTGCAGAACACTGTGCTGTTACTACTTTACTACACTTTATAATTTTACCAATTTGATTAATTTCACAATATTTGCTTGTTCAAAATAGTGTGGAAACTTTAGGTTCACTATTCGTTGTGATAAAAAACTTTTATGGATTTCAGCCAATATATGAACATTGATTGCTTATGACATTTGACATTTCTTGTGGTGACTGATGTTTCACGTTTCAGATGACTGGATAGGTAATTTTCACAAACTTGTTGATCTTTTCATGTTCACTTGTTTTTTCAGGTACCAAAATAACAATGTTTCTGTCTTGGAAACTTATTGAAGACTGGGTACTTCGAGCTCGATTTTTAATTTTATTGAACTAGAAACAAATGAAGTGTTGCCATGGATATGTCAAACTGAAGTTTTTCTAGAAAATTTTATTAGTATTTAATATGATTATGTGCATCCTAATAAAATGGAAGTGAATATATTCAACAAAATTGTAGTTAAATACAATACTTTAGATACAATTTGCCGGTAATGTGTGCCATAAACTATAATTTCTATATAAATTATGGTTAATGTAAATTTTCAATATTTTTTTCTGTGTAGATTTATTATAAAATTAAACAAATTGTGATATCAATTATATTACTCTATTTATGTTTGCTAATGTATTAGATCATATTCTTAACAAAGCAAACAAAATAGTGAGCAGCTGGAGAAGCTGTGTTTCTTTCACATGATAAAACTGTTGAAAAATTCACACATTGATATTACGAATACAATAGAGAAATTTATTACTGATATTAGCATAAGTGATGATAGTGATAGTGAATCTGAATCGAATGAATACATTTTTATATCTATTGTCCATGAATCTGCTTTATCCATCGGATGCGTTTTCGTGCACATCATCGTTCAGACATATCAGTGCAATTTCCGACTTCCTTGCCTTGTGTTTACGTGCAGCAGACTGGAAGCTGCGGCAACCGATGATAAACAATAGTTGCGGAGATGTAATTATTAACAGTACTGCAATCTTAACGGCGTGATCTATGTAATATCAGCGGAGTGCATCTATTTGAGCGTTGCGGTTTGGAATATCACCGTATCCTCCCGCTGTCGCTTTGGCAATTGCAATTACCGAATCGTTTGATGTTTATTAGATAAGAGTGGATGGATTTGATCATGTAGTATCATGTATTTATTAAATTTATGGGGGTGTAATATCCTTACATCAAATTGTCTTAGAGAACAGTCAGTGGGACACAAGACAACTAATGATATTTACTGAAAAAGTGTAAGGAACGAAATTAATAAAATCCGACTTTATACGCTGTTTAGATAGGAAACTCTTTATTGTCCACAGCTGTACATATTAAAATATAAGAAATACGGAAGAAATAGTAAATAAAAAAGTTAATAATTCGAATTATTATTATATTAAAATATATAAGGAACGAAATTAATAAAATCCGACTTTATACGCTGTTTAGATAGGAAACTCTTTATTGTCCACAGCTGTACATATTAAAATATAAGAAATACGGAAGAAATAGTAAATAAAAAAGTTAATAATTCGAATTATTATTATATTAAAATATAAGAAATACGGAAGAAATAGTAAATAAAAAAGGTAATAATTCAAAAATTTTTGTCACTAAAATGAAAATTTTTAGCAGTACCTAATTATGCATAAACATATCGAGCTACCAGAACATATTATATATAACTCAACCTTTTAATTGGGGATCAAGGGAGGATAGTTGTTAAAGTTTTAGATCGTGCGCAATTACGTCATACTACACCCTCATTTTCTCCAATTACCCAAACTAATAAGTCAACATTGATCTCGGCAACTTTAGTGCTGAAATTAAATCCCAGAACTAGGGCATAATAGCGGGATAAGGTTAGGAAGTCATCCATAAAAACTTAAATCCCCTAGTTATTAGTTAGCTCCACCAGATTTAACTTTATGGTTATTGCTAAATTTTTTTCTTTGGCTGGAGGTTTACACAAAAGTATTATAACACTTTTGCTAGCACTTTATTCCTATTCCAGGTTAATCAAATTCATTTCAGAAATTTTAAATAAAATTCGGAATCAGTTCAGTTTTAAAAAATTTCTCTTGTGTTACAGTTAGAGTAAACATTCGTATTTTCCCCCATACAACATCAGTTTACCTCAAAAATTAAAAAAATTCAAACTGGCCATCCAACCTATCTCTAGTAAAATTTTTCGCTGAATCAGAAAATATTAAAAAGAAAAATATCTAACTTATGGATTCTCTCCCACACATCCTCAATTCCCCAAAAAATTCCCTCATCTCTCCCCCAAAAATTCCATCATCTCCAAACAATTTTTTTGGCATTTTCGGATTCGGCGAATTTTACTAAATATAGGTAGGTAGACCATCCAGTCAGTTTGGATTTTTTTAACTTTTGGGGGGAATTAATGAAAGAAAATGAGACCAATCGTTGCGGATTATTTTTTATATTGAAGTACAAGTATTCAACTATAACATGTGTAAATTTCAGCCGTTAATATTAATACATTTTTCTCGGCCATTGTTGGTCGTAGGACAGAATTTTTTTTTTAAATTCGTGAAAAAATGTCAACTTTCGAATGGCAGTTTCGACATTTTGAGACGAATTGAAATCCAAAAGTTAATCAAAGTTTTATGACTAAAAAAAACTATTTTTCGATCGTTTTTTGCGATATTTGAAGTCGATTTCAGGCTCGCGCAATATTTGNTTTTTCAATATTGAAAAAATCATTTTATTTTGATCACCAAGAGGTATCCTTTCACCAAGTTTCATAAAAAATATTTATTTTTGAAAGAGATACAGCTATTTGAAAAAATTGCGTTTTTAGCGTTTTTTTTTGCAATGACTAATTAATTTATTTATCGATCAAAACCGGTTTGGGCTTATTCAATTTGTATTAAAAATTCTTACAACTTTTGTTAGAAACATTTTTTTCTATAATGTTTAGTTTTTTATAAATGGAAAAAATTTTTTTTTGAAAACTTTCGACGCCATTTTGAATTCTACGGAATTTTTTCTAATTTTTATATATTTTCAATTACTGAACTATTTTTTGGCAAAGAAATGAGGTATTTTCGACAATTTGATTGGACTACTACGCATCCTTATGTATTTTGACGTATTATATCCAAATTCGGGGCCAGAATTGCTTCCTCACCCGACATTTTTTTGAAATAACGAAAAATCGTTGTTAAATACACAAAATACGGAAAATCTCTCTTTTGGAAGGATTAGTATTTGGTATAATTGTAAAAACCTACTGAACATGACTGCAAGGCCATATTTGTATGTATTTTGATGCGTTGAATCCGAAACCGAAACCAGAAATGTTCCGTGACACCCCCCCCAGTTTTTTGTTGAAAGACCACCACCCCTAAATATAGAAAGTCTCACCTTAATGTGGTACAGCAGTTGGAAAAATTAAAAAGAGAATGGAAGTTACTGCAGGACCTTAGTATTTTGACGTACTGAAAGCGAATCTCAAGTCGGAATCATTCTATCATCCTTCAGTATTTTTATAACGTGCAAAATAAACTTAGTATCTGGGAAACTCCTTCCTAAAGACACATATAACTTCAGCCATTTGATGCCCACAGTGAGTTGGGAGTACTCGAAGATGTGAATATAGTTTCCAGATAAGTAATGATATTTCTTTTACTCTTTTTTCCTTTTGTAACGAACTCTTTTATCTTCAAACGATCTATGAAATGAATTTCTTTTTATTTTCTGCGTTTCTGGCTCGTTTTTCCTTTTAGCATTCAACAGAAATCTCCATTTCCATGATATCTTGGTGAAACCGTTCACTCTGTTTTTCGCTGTGGTCTCCAAGATTTTCCAGACAGTACCCAAGTCTAAGAAATGCAATTTCAATTGCCAGTGTTGCGAGAAACAACTACTCCGAGGGCTATATGTCCCTACCGGCATTGAATTATACTCGCAACACCTAGGATCGTTCGTCACTTAACCCACCATGCACACGCAAAGACCGATTTCGGACTTATTAGTCCTCATCAGTGTGTCATAGGTGAGACAACCGACGAACGATCCAGCTGTTCTTCGTCGTATCGTCACGACAAGGAAATACATTGTACACGGGAGCGCAAATGGCTCCATCTGTCGTGCTGACTCCCAACTGTGCCATTCAAATGGCTACAGTAGGAAACGACCTGCTATATTGCAGGTACTTGTTGCACGATTGCCACCCACAGAGGACGAAACAATGAGAAATAACTACTCCGAGGGCTATATGCCCTTACTGGCATTGAATTATACTCGCAACACCTAGGATCGTTCGTCAGTAAACCCACCAGGCACAGACCGTTTTCGAACTTATTAGTCATAGGTGAGACAACCGACGAACGATCCAGCTATTTTTCGTCGTATCGTCACGACAAAGAAATACATTGTACGCGGGAGATTTGCACTCCCGGGTTAACTGACGAACGATCTTAGCTGTTGCACTAGGTGTTGCGAGTATAATTCAATGTCAGTAAGGGCATATAGCCCTCGGAGTAGTTGTTTGTCGCAACACTGGCAATTAAAACATTGTCTTCGTCCTCTGTGGGTGGCAGTCGTGCAACAAGAACCTGCAATATAGCAGGTCTCTTCGTACTATAGCTATTTGAATGGTACAGTTGGGAGTCAGCACGACAGATGGAGCCATTTGCGCTCCCGCGTACAATGCAATTTCAGGTTCATCAGGCAACTCAACTGTTTAAAGTTTTCTAATAATTCTGGTAATCCTCGATCTTCTCTTCACCAAGAAATTCTGAGCGTCTTTACTGAAAGTTATTCATGTTGTTCTTTCAGGATCATTAATTTTTATGATAAATTGTAAAGTTTGTAAATACCTTGTATACAATCCTATAGATAGATCAAACCAAAATGTTACAAAGTTTGTTTGCCTTTCTATTTCTCTTTTCTTTCAGAAGACTTCTGCAATTGGATCATAGTTTCATTACTGTATTTATATGCAATTATTTTATTGCTGTTTTATCTTGAACGGATTTAACCCAATTAAAATGTACCTGAAATATGATCATATCTAGTGGAGCAATATAGACCTGACATGCCCAAGCTAATGACAATAGCTCTTTTTCGATCGGGTTTCAGTTCCTGGGCTACAGGTTTATCCTTGGAGATGTCACTTTGGGAAAGTATAGATCTAAGGGTACAGTTACTGGCGTCTGTTGTTTAAATTAAATAATTATGTAACGTTACTGAACTTTAATATTGCAATATATTAGCAATATGTTTGAATTAATAAAAGCTCTAATGAAATCATCTTTATGTACAACGTTCTTGTTCATCTGTATTGTGTAGCACTCTTTTTTTCAGACAACTTGTCAATGTCTACGCCCCTAATTAATCTAGAAATCTACTAAAATCCTCGGTCTTAAAACAATGAGACTAGCCGGCGATATTGGATCTCATTTGAGTCTAATGAAACTGATGATCCGATGTAGCTATGGAATCAGATACAGCTAAAAGTTCATTTGTTTTCTGACCACTCAGCTAGTTCGATCGTTTGCCGCTTGGCCGCTTTCATCGACAATGCGGCGATTTTTTGCATTGTTCTGTTTTTCGCCCATAAATTTGGCCGGCCACAATACTGATTATCTCGCGACGCGCTTGATTGTCGGATCTAAACGATAAGCACTGCTGAATTTAATTTACTAAATAAATTATGTGTGCTGCAGTAATTTTTTTATGGCGAACAAAAATGTCGATGATGTTTTTAGCAGTAATAATCGCTAGGGTGGTAATCTACTGTTAAAACTGGTGAAAATGTAAAAAGCGACACATTTTTATCCCACAAGGAATCGCCACTATCAATATCTCGGAAAGTACTGATCCGATAAATATGAAAATTTGGCAAACTTGTAAAGGGAGTAGGGCCAACACAGCTAAAATATTTAGAACTTTATGGAATTTCCGGTTATACCGGAAGTCGACATTAACTTTCTTATTTTAAATGGGACACCCTATATGTTACTGAATTTTCGGATTCTACGTGAAATTTGAAGGTCACTTTATTAATTATTCCCTGTACCTAGCAGTTATAGATTTTGAGATTTTAATTTTTAAAGAAAAAATTTGACAGATGCAAAAGTACGCGAATATCATGTTTTCCATAAAAAAATGTGAAGTACAACGAACGACACTGGTGTCCAGATCGAACTGGAATTTGTAAGTAATAACGGAGGTCGTGACAGTAAACATTTTGTTAATTTCGAAAGGAATTCAATTATTGGCTTTAATGATGTAGCTAAAATTACATTTTTTTATTTCGATGTCCCTTTTATCTCGGAAACAGTTGATTAACCGGCATGAGTTTCGTTTTTTTCGTCAATTTCTGAAGTCCCATGAAATTTAATAACATTTTTAACCATTACAAAAATGCACGCTATACACTGAGAGAACAACTTTGATTGAATATAGTAAGTTAGCATCAATGCAATACAGTCGCAAAGAAATTTTAGTCAATTATGATTAAATAAATTAAATGCGTTAAAGTGTGGTAATAATACTAAAGAAGGTATATTATATTTTAAACTGATATATTTAATAAATTATTAATAGTATGAATTAATTATTATACTTTCAACAAGCAGCAGCCACAAAACAAGAGAAATTTGTACAAAACATAGACCTTTTTTTAAGTCGGGGTAAATTACGATTAGTGAGCGATTACCTCTAACCAAGGGCGTAGCCAGGATTTTTTTTACGTGAGGGGAACGCCAAAATAAGTATTATAAACTGCTTATGGTTTTATTTAAACATTTGAAAACGTTAAAACTAATTGGTTGCAATGATTGCTTAAAATTAACATGTTTCCAAAAATTAATAAATTAAAATTTATTTATCTTAAATTAAATTCATAATTTTTTTGTTTCAGTTAAAAAATAATATTTTTAAAGTATTATTTTTTATTTCTTAAGTGCAATCCTT
>NW_019417580.1:59036-62682 GCF_000390285.2 Anoplophora glabripennis
CGTGAAATTAACAATACCCCGAGCATCTTAGAAAATGTCTTTAATTCTTTGAGGAACAGGTGTGAAAAGTGCTTGGAACAAGGAGGGGGACACTTTCAGCAGCTGCTTTAATTTATTGTTATAACAAGGAGGGGGACACTTTCCGCAGCTCCTTTAATTGTTTGTTATTGTTATCACGATTATTCTTTAAAATAAAGTTATATAGTCATTAACGTTATTGAAACTGACAGCTGCTATACAGCTCGTTGAGAAATGAGGTTAAGTTGGTCGCTATAAGCTACTCCCTACGTCCAACGTGTCAGAGCCAACTTCGACCACGTTTTTATTTGAACGCTCGTTATATTCAAATGTTCATTTATATAGCTCAGATCCCGCTGAATGTGAATTAGCGGCCGGAATTTGTGATTATTTTTTTAACCTAAAAAAAAACGGGTCAATTAAGGTCAGATATCACGAATTTTCAAGAAATAACAAATTCGCGCCAAATTTGGTATACGGGGGATTTTCGATCACTGATCACGAATCCGAAATCAGATTTACAAAATTCAACCCGTGAATAGATCTTTTACATAAAAAAGAACAAGATATAGCCGAAAAAAAGTAGGTTAACACATAATTGGGTACTCAGGTTATAAAGTAAAATGTTACAAAATGAATTTCGCAATTCTGACATCGAATACGCAATCAGCGACCCCGAAAACCCCCGTATACCAAATTTGCTGCGATTCTGTTATTATTTGAAAATTTAGTCGGCCATTTTGGATCCACCATCTTGAATTTTGTAAAATTGACCTCGGATCTGTAGTCAGCAACCAACGAAAACCCCCGTATACCAAAGCTGCGATTCTGTTATTTTTTGAAAACTTGATCGGCCATCTTGGATCCACCATCTTGAATTTTGCAAAATTGACCTCGGATCCGTGATCAGCGACCCAGAAAACCCCCATATACCAAATTTGCCGCGAATCTGATATTGTTTGAAAATTCGTAATATCTGACTTTAATTGACCCGTTTTTTTGAGGTTAGAAAAAGAACCATTAATTCTGACCGCGGATTCACGTTGGGCGGGGTCTTATATATATAAATGAATATTTGAATATAGAAAAAAAAAATTTTATTTTTCCTAGCACTTTTTCATGAATTTTTGCTATTTTTTAACTAGTTTTTTGAGGTTAGAAAATTCCTGTGATGTGTTAGCTCAATTCTGACACCAGATTCGTGATCAGGAAGCAAAAATACTACAGATAACATATGTCGCATGAAAAGTACAGACAACTTTTCTTTTTTTGTGTGGCTGTGTTATTTTAACATCCTTCGGTCTTGTTTTAGCATCCGAATTAAAACGAGATAATTTTTATAGCATGAATCCAGTCAAACAAAATCAATCGATTTTAGCTCAAACGGACTCACAATCCACCATCCACTGCCCTACATACCTCCCAGTAACCGACACACATCCAATTACAATGACAGGTAGTAAAATGTCTTTTTACACATCTCCCATTCCCACAATTCTAATCACGTCCAATTATTGTGACAACAGGAATGCCAGAAAACTCTCAAACTGAAGCTCAGGTAAACACAAACTAGAGCTCGAACAGGCAAGCTCAACCTGAATGACGAACTGGTAATCCATGACCAGGAAAACTCAAACTGAACCTTCGACAGGGAAACTCTAACTGAAGCTTAGACATGAAATCTGTATCTCACATTGAAGTTCAGGCTGTCAAAACCAGGCTGAAGTACGGACAGCAAACTCAAACTGAAGTTCAGTCAGGTAACCGAAGCTGACGCTTGGACATGGAAACTCAAACTGAAGTTCAGACATGGAGGCTCAAACTCTACCAGGAGCTAGAGCTAGTAAAACAAAGCTGAAGCTCCATCAGGCAAACACAAACTGAAGCTCGAAGAGGGAAACTAAACTCGTACAGTCAGGTTCGGATTTTGCTATTGTGTCAACGGCATTTCTTTCATTCTTATAAATTATTATAAAAACCTTTTGTTGACTGTCAGTTTACTTTTACTCTGGGCGTTACCCAGGAACAATCACGTGAATCCCCTTGCCTCTCACAAAGCAGATTTTTACTCACCATCTTTTCATCTTTTTCAGAAGACTCACTTTCTGTGTAAACGGATGAGTCTAATAAGTAGTTCGAATATGCGTCACTGTTATATTGTGGGAATCCCTACTAATAATATTATAAATGTGAATGTAAGTTTGTTACGCTTTCACGCGAAAACTACTTAACCGATCATCATGAAACATACACATATTCTTGGAGGTATTAGAAGTAACATAGGATACTTTTTATTAAAAAAAAATTTTACGAAAGATTTTCTATATTTATATACCCGCGAGCGAAGCCTACTAATATTATATATGTGAATGTAAGTTTGTTTGTTACGCTTTCACGCGAAAACTACTTAACCGATCATCATGAAACTTTGTACACATATTCTTGGAGGTATTAGAAGTAACATAGGATACTTTTTATTAAAAAAATTATTTTACGAAAGATTTTCTATATTTCCTACTAATATTATAAATGTGAATGTAAGTTTGTTTGTTACGCCTTCACGCGAAAACTACTTAACCGATCATTATGAAACTTTGTACACATATTCTTGGAGGTATTAGAAGTAACATAGGATACTTTTTATTAAAAAAAAATATTTTTTTACGAAAGATTTTCTATATTTATTTACCCGCGAGCGAAGCCTACTAATAATCCCTACTAATATTATAAATGTGAATGTAAGTTTGTTTGTTACGCTTTCACGCGAAAACTACTTAACCGATCATCATGAAACTTTGTACACATATTCTTGGAGGTATTAGAAGTAACATAGGATACTTTTTATAAAAAAAAATATTTTTTTACGAAAGATTTTCTATATTTATTTACCCGCGAGCGAAGCCTACTAATAATCCCTACTAATATTATAAATGTGAATGTAAGTTTATTTGTTACGCTTTCACGCGAAAACTACTAACCGATCATCATGAAACTTTGTACACATATTCTTGGAGGTATTAGAAGTAACATAGGATACTTTTTATTAAAAATTTTTTTTACGAAAGATTTTCTATATTTATTTACCCGCGAGCGAAGCCTACTACTACTAATAATAATAATATACCCCTACTAATATTATAAATGTGAATGTAAGTTTGTCTGTTACGCTTTCACGCAAAAACTACTTAACCGATCATCATGAAACTTTGTACACATATTGTTGGAGGTATTAGAAGTAACATATGATACTTTTTATTAAAAAAAAAAATATTTTTTACGAAAGATTTTCTATCACTCTGCGAGCGAAGCCGCGGGTAAAGGCTAGTTTTTCATAATGCTGCTCGTAAAGAGTCATGGATCCGTTTAGCCCAAAACGAGTGAATGTTGCTTGTCTGGCTCTAAGTATGTTGTGTAAAGAGTCATTTTTTTCTGTCATTACTACCTGTCATAGTAGTTAGATGTGGGTCGGTTAATGGGAGGTATGTAGGGTTGTGGATGATGGGGATGGGTCTGTTTGGACTAAAATCGATTGAATTTTGTTTGTCTTGACCCAAGCTATAAAAATCATTCATTTGTTTTATTTTTCGAAAACCACGCTTAATGATCCCCTTTCTTTGGTTAATTGTTC